>NC_086352.1:1600856-1630856 GCF_036324505.1 Eleginops maclovinus
CAACATTCATTTTCTTAAATCAACCTTTTTTTGGTTTTTGTGAATATGCTTTATTTGTCAACAACTGTTTTTGGTCAACTTTTTTGTTTGTCATCTCTTTGTTTTTGACCACCGGCGGCAGAGTAGATGTTAGCATGCTAAAATGCTAACCTACAGCCGGTAAACATTGAACCAGAACCTCCTGGACGTGTTAAAGCAGCAGGGCTGGAGGGACAACATTTGGATTTGGAGAGTTTTTATCTTCACCTCCTTCATCAGAGCATCTGGTTTTATGAATTTTAACTTTAGACTTTGATTATTCTTTCAAAAGTGCAGAAGGAAAGCGCCGCACTTCTGTGCACCAAAGTGTGTTTCTGTCTCCAGTGTTTCCAGTTCCATTCATCTTTCCTCTACATGGTAACGCTCCCCACAGACCCACAGTGTAAACACATGGGGAATACCTCCACACCCCACAGGAGCTTTCATGTCTCAGTGCTCGCCCCAGACAGGAATAACAGGCCAAACAAAACAATGACCAAAACCTACAGTCCGTCATACTGTTTTCAATAAGGATATTCCTCCAAAGTTCACCATTCGTTGAAGAAGTATTTTCTGATGTCAAGAGACTTGTAGACTACTCTTCACCGTGGGGTTTGAATCTCTTCTGAGTGATAACATATCATCATTGTGTTTATGGTCTCATAACTACTAGACGTCCCTGCGGCCTCCTGAGTATCAGAGCTGCATTTTTGATCTATTTACAACTTTCATGCATGCCTTTGTTCTATTGCAACAAGAGGTGGTGAGGGCAGGGCTTAGGTTTGAAGTCGGAGGTACGGGGGTGTGACGGGGAGAGAGCAGCCATCCGGAATCTGCCGCCACAGTTCGAAGATAAATGTTCATTTTGTTTTTGTGTATTCTTTTATCAATAAACTTTAAAGATCAGGAACTCAAAACGACAGAGGATCGAACCGTGGGTTAAACTCTGCTTCCCAGACCCAAGCTCTCCTCAAGAGAGCCAACAAAAGGAACAAGGACATAGGAGTTCATGAGACAACTCACAAGGGATGAGCTTCTTTATGACCTATCAATCAGAGAGAGTCCCCTTTTACTTTTACACAGTTGAATCCAGCACTATTAAGGTGCCGTATTTATCCTGAGTGAATATTAGAGAATAGTTAAATAATCCCAAAGCGAAGACGTCGTTTTTATTTGCTATCAGGCGATATCCTCCAGCCTGAAGTGACTCAGAATCCGTCTCCCTGCACCTCAGCGGGTCGGACCTGGCTCTCGTCACACACTCTGTCAGCTCGTGTTTACAGAGGATCTGAAATGATTGAGGCACTCATCGGCTACCAGCTTTACTCCACCTCTCTGTTATCACGGGGGCGGACAGAGGTTTATGTCCACCCTTCATTCTGTCTGCAGTGGATTGTGGGTAACAGAATCCAGCTGTTTGTAGTGTGTGTGTGTGTGTGTGTGTGTGTGTGTGTGTGTGTGTGTGTGTGTGTGTGTGTGTGTGTGTGTGTGTGTGTGTGTGTGTGTGTGTGTGTGTGTGTGTGTGTGTGTGTGTGTGTGTGTGTGTGTTGAGCTGTTTCGTGTCATGTTGACGGCGATGTTTCGCTTTCATCATGCAGCTTTCTCTCCGCTCTGCAAATAGCTGAGGGTGGACCGCACGCCTCGGTCACGCTGAATCAAGAACTCCTGAGAGAGAGCGCTGGAGGGGGTAGAGCAGAGCTGAGGCGAGGCAGCCGGGGGAAAGGACAGAAAAAGAATTCTCTACAGACTCCCTCACCTCCTGTTTCCCTCCCACATGTCTGTCTAACCTGAGCCGGTTT
The DNA here is from genome assembly GCF_036324505.1 of Eleginops maclovinus. NCBI lineage: Eukaryota > Metazoa > Chordata > Actinopteri > Perciformes > Eleginopidae > Eleginops > Eleginops maclovinus. The sequence goes on from NC_086352.1 coordinate 1,602,674, forward strand.
CCCAGCAGAGGGTGCACAGAGCTGTGTTGTCGGCCCCGCCCTGAATATTTTCCCGGCTTAAGAGCTTTAGGCTTCCAACTGTTTCTCTGCCTTTACATGGCTGAGCTCAAACCTCTGAGAAGATGTCTCAGTCACAGCCTCTGCATCACACTCACTATCCCCACCGTGATGCCAGGTCTGATGCTGCTCAGAGACCCAGCAGAAGAACGGTCATCAAGCAGCTACACATCAGCAGTGATCCGGATCGGGTCACACTGAACACTGCTGTCAGAGGCTGTGAAGACCAGACCTTCAGGAGCTCAGGAGACATGCAGCCAGGGTTAAATATCAAGAACAGTACTCAGATCTGGGACTGGGGGGACAGTAGAAGTACTCAGATCTGGGACTGGGGGGACAGTAGAAGTACTCAGATTGTGTACTTGAGTAAAAGTAGAAGTACTCAGATTAACTTCCCACCTCTGGAATCTTGCTGAAATCGATGTGAGCTTCATCTGGATTACACCAACTGTAAATATTCGCTCACTTGGAGAAATAATAACCGCCCTAAAGATGATCCATCCACAGCTTTGCAAACTTTAGCTTCACTGTGCAGACTTCCAGAGTTGCCCATTCTTCCTATGATTAGTTTATTTGTCTTTTGACTAAAGCATGATTAATACTTCTTCTGATTCCAATCATTCCTCTCCTGCTCCGTCACCACGGCACTCCAGCAGCAGCTCCCTGAAGGAGTGACGAGCGTCTCATTGCAGCCTGTGACTGCTCTATAAACAGCACACAGAAAGACCCGGACTCCTCGGCAGAGAGCGCGTCCTTCAACTTTGAAATGGTCTCCGAACATTGGCGGCCGGACTCCCTGTCGCTGCAGAAGCGTCGTGTGATACTCGTTTATAATGTATCTATCATCGGCCGCCTGCAGACATGCAGAGTTGTGAGGAAGCTTCCAGACGCGTGTGAGGAAGCTTCCAGACGTGCAGAGTTGTGAGGAAGCTTCCAGACGTGCAGAGTTGTGAGGAAGCTTCCAGACGTGCAGAGTTGTGAGGAAGCTTCCAGACGTGCAGAGTTGTTGCCGTGACTCTCAGAGGGAGGAAAACGGGATGAGGGGTTGGGTGACTTTAGCAACAGAGGCCACGCATGTTCACATTAGCCCATCTCTCCACAAAACAAAAGACAAACTGCCAAACATTTACCATCCTTTACATTCTGGTTCTGCACATTGAATATTTAAGTCCCCCCCACTCTTGACTTATTGTAAGTTAAATAGGAGGTGCAGGAATGAGTCCCGAACTCTGACATGAGTCATCGTTTTATTACCTCCTGTCCAGTCAATGGTTCTCTGAATGGTCTTTTGGTCGTTCTACCACAAACAGCACGCTGGTGGGTTTGGAAAAGGAGGATGCTAACACAGACAACACATTTACAACATGGCACCTCGGTCACTGTTCAGTCTCATGTCACTAGCATGTTTGAGGTTTGATGTGTGCTGCAGAGGCATGACCACAGCATTGGCAGCTTCTGGTTTGCATTAGCCGCTCTTCAGAGGACGATTGTGATTCATAAAACATCCAGAACTTGTGATTGGAACTTGCATCTGATACTCAGATATGAACGCTCCCTCCTTCCACACTGCACCTTCCCTCCATTCCCTTTCCTGTCCTTCTCTTAATAAAGACAGATTTGAGAGAAATGCCTTCCAGCCTTCCGGGGGGGGGGGGGGGGACTTTAATAAAACATCTCAGGTTCCCCCTCCACTTGCCCTCAGGGGTCCTGTGAAGGTCAGGAGTTCACCAACTGTTGCGCAATCAATGCACTCCCTTAAAAAAAGTGTGTCTACATGGTTGTGCAATATGGCAAGTGTGTGTGTGTGTGTGTGTGTGTGTGTGTGTGTGTGTGTGTGTGTGTGTGTGTGTGTGTGTGTGTGTGTGTGTGTGTGTGTGCTGCTGATAGTGTCGGGCTGCGTTACTGAAGACTTGGTTTCACAAGCGACGCACTGTGTCATAAACACGGGGACGAGGCTGAGCGGTGTTACTCTCTTACCCCAGCAAGGTGCAGTCTGGGTGGGCTGTGGTAACCCGTCGCCTCGGCCTCCTCATCCCCGGGGCTCAACGAGGATAAAGAACAGCAAATCCACTCTGTTGGAGCAGTGTGTGTGTGTGTCTTGGAGCAGTGTGTGTGTTTGTTTGTAAGAGGGGGGCAAAAGTGTGCTTATGTCCCTTGTAATGAACTCTTGTGTGTGTGGACGCGTTTTAGAAAGGGAGAAAGACTAAATTGCAGTGAAACAACTCCATAGACATGTTTTTGCACGGTGTATTTATTATTCCTGCAACCAACTACACCACAGTATGTAGTATATATTTTATGTTGCATGGTCGGAGAAGCCTGGGACTTAGGGGTCTTCAATTGCACACAACTAAGCTGTAGAGCAGAGGACAATGCTTTTGAAACATTAGTAATGTGATAGAGAGCAACTTTTCTTGCTTTTCTTTGTGCCTCACTGGTGAATGGCGAGTAACCCCGACCGTCTTCTGTCCTTCATGTCTTCCAGAGTTTGAGGCCTGACGTCACCATGCTGCCGTACTTCCTGCTCCTCTGCCTCTCCGCTGGTCTGGTGGTATCCTACGAATGCCCGGCTGACTGTTCCTGCCAGGGCCAGGCCTCTATCTTCTGCATTCAACGGCGCTCCAATATCATGCCTCATATCCCCACCTCCATCCTAAACCTGTACGTCTTCCACAACGGCATCAACACTTTGTCCCAAGAGGAGTTCAAAGGCCTGGGGGAGATGGAGCTTCTAGATCTAAGCCAGAATGAGCTGGTGGAAATTCCAGACGGTGTGTTCGAGATGCTGTCCAAGCTGAAGAACTTAGACCTGTCCTCAAACCAGATCACACACATCTCCAAAGACAGTTTCTCTGGGTTGGTCCAGCTGGAGAGGCTGTATCTTTATGCCAACCGCATTCAGAGCATCCATTCGGAAGCTTTCGCCGGTTTACAGATGCTGCTGGAACTCAAGCTCCAACAAAACCAGCTCACTTCTCTGCCATCCCTTCAGTTCCCCAGACTTCTGCTTCTAGACCTCAGTCACAACACCATCCCAACCCTGGGACCCTCAGACCTGCAGACCCCGCACCTGGAGGCCCTTAAGGTGTCTTCTCTGGGGCTCACCTCAGTGGATAAGGATCTCATAGCCTCTCTGGGAAACCTACATGAGCTCGACATCTCCACAAACCAGTTAACTGAGGTGCCAGCAGCCCTGCAGCAGGACTCCCTCAAGGGGCTGATCAAGCTCAGCCTGGCTGCCAACCCATTGGGCGAGCTGAGGGTGGAGCACTTCCAGAAGCTGATCGGAATTCAAGAGCTCGATCTCAGTGGTCTTAACCTCCAGGGATTTTCTGAGAGTTTTTTCCAGACCTTCCCCAGGCTGGTGCACCTAACAGCAGCTGAGAACCCCTTTAACTGCTTGTGTCCACTAGCCTGGTTCCCCGTCTGGCTTAAGGAGAAGAATGTGAACCTTGGGCGTCCTGAGGAAACCAGATGTCACTTCCCTCTGGTTAATGCCGGGAAGATGCTTTCAGCGCTGGAGCACAAAGATTTTGGGTGTCCCCCTTCTACAACAGTGCTGATCGACTCCCCCATTGGAAGTACTCCTGTTCCCCAGCTGTCCACCAAATCTCCAGATAGCATCCATACCAACGCCATACCGCCCCCTCCTCCACCCAGTGAGGCCACCATCTCCATAAAAACAGACCGCCCCCGTTCCCCAGAACCTCCAGTCTCTCCGAGCTCCTCCAGCGGAGAGGTAGGGGAGCACATCTGCCCACCAAACATCTGCCTCAATGGGGGCACTTGTAATTTCGACCCATTAGGTCAACTCAGCTGTTTGTGTCCGTCAGGAACGTCTGGCCTCTACTGTGAGAATGTGGAGGAGGTTCCTGAGCCCCAGAAACCTTCAGTAACAGAGGTCTTCTTAGTGGCCCCTGTGATTCCACCTGAACTGGATGCTATCAGCTCACGTCAGGTCACCTCCACATCTATCCTTCTGGACCTGCACCGATTCATCGAGACAAAACCACACATCAGGGGAATCAGGCTGACCTACCGTAACCTCTCAGGGCCTGACCGCCGCCCCATAATCCTTAGTGTACCGGCATCCTACCCTGAGTACACTTTGCGAGGTTTGCTACCCAACTGTACCTACTCAGTCTGTGCTAGTCCCCTCGAGGAACGAATCAGCTCCAGGACCAACAGCTCTGTAGAAACCGGCTCGTGTACGGAGGCTCGCACTGAAGGGATACTGCTGACATCTACGGAGTCCAGCGTGGAGACCCAGAGCCCGCTGACGTACACCCTCATCCCCGCTGTTGCTGCACTGGTGCTGGTGCTCGTGTTGGCCATGGTGGCCGGGATGATCATCTACGTCCGAAAGACGAGGAAGGCCAAGGCGGGAATGGAGCTGGAGCTGGGCCCGGCAGATCCTGATCCCATGGAACTGGAGGGGACCAAGGCCTGCCTGGAGAACGGGGGAAATGGTACACTAACCTATAAACAAACTGAGATTGACCGATGTCAAACTCCTCAGCCACCTCCATCCTTGCAACAAAATGGGGGTTTAGACGTTGAAGTTCCCTTAATGCAAGGACACTGCCCGGCAAATAACAACATAGCCTCATTAAAGCCGTCCTACTTCTAGTATCCAATAAAATGCAAACACTTGGAAAGATTTAGGAGGGACTCAAACTGAGGGATCCTGCTACAGAGCTCACTTAGTGGTTAAAGACAATCTGATTTTCATTCCAATTTCAGATATCCATGATTCCTAGCCTTCACTGTCCAGATTATCATACCACAAACTGGTTCGTCGATCTCTTGAGATACTGAATGATGAATTGAAGAATAAAGCATGTTAGAAGTGTGCTTAACCACTGTGGGACTGTGATGCGGTCTACAGTCATCGAGCAGACCTGACCAAGTGATTCAACTGAGTGCAATCAACTAGAAGGGTGTTAGTAGCAGACAGAAACAGAAGTGCCTTTTTGCATCGACGCATCTGTAACCAGTGGATTTTCTCTTTGCTTGAATGAAAGAAACTATACATGTGAATGAGCTGTAATCCTTCTTGCTGGATTTGGGAGAAAAGTGCCCCGGAGTTTGGGCTGCAGAGCTGCAGGAAGTGACAGTGGTTTGAATAATGACAGAGATGCAGAGACCGAACATCCCAGGAAAAAGAGTTCACCAACTGCTCCATGGGGATTATAAAAAGATTTGCACTGAAAAGAAATCCTTCTTTTCCTTTGTAGTGTCCACAAGACTGATGATGGTCACGTAAAGAAATGCAATAACGCAGAATGTTGAGTTTGCCGTGAAAAGCGGTCTAACGTTTGTAGCTGTAGACCTTCTCAGATCCAACACAACTTTAAGTTCGAGCAGGCGGTCAGTGTCTCCTCTCCACACGTCCTGAGGTGGTGTCTTTGGGAGACGAGTTTGCTGTGAATGATAAATGGACTGAACGAGGAGCCATTAGAAAAGGCCTTTGCCTGCATCGCACTGTGACTGGAGGATGTTTTGTGTCGCTTATATCATGATACCCTGTTTCTGTTTTGTGTTGTTTGCATTTTGAATGGTGTTTTATGCTGTCCATTCAGTATTGCTGTGGTTGTGAGTTAAAACGTTACTAATTGTTCCCCCTTGAAAAAGCCTGCTAGTCATCATGGATTCTTTCATTTTGTATTTGCATCTTAGGGAAACTAAAGCACTAAAATAAACTAACATTAATCACATGTATACTAAAAAACATTAACTTCAAGATACAATCTGAACACAAGTCATCTTTACATCATGTATAGAAGTTGTTAACTCCCGTGTGTGAGTCACTTTGGTTTTCTGTGCTGCGTAAGAGACGCCTCGGACTGCTTTAGACTGAGCTCCTAAATGTGTTCAAAGGCCTTCACCGCAGAAGCCACTCCTATAAAGCTGCAGACGCGTGCCGAGAGAAGAAAGCAAATTCTAAGAGCTGCGAGTGTGACTGAGTTTAGGCTGGGTTGTTTCTGAGATATGGTCTAGACGTTTGTTCTCACCCCCCCTCGCCGCCTCCTAACCAGCACTGGGATTACTGCCTCGTGTGTTTGGATCTTTGCTTGTTTACAGCCAAACCAGACTGTGAATGCTCAGTGTTTCGTTCTGCTGCTGCGAACCTCACTAGATTTTAGTGCTTTCTTTAGACAAAGAATCTTAAATTGCAAAAAAAAAGAAGGTTTAAAGCGATGTGTCTTATCAACGTTACTGACATCTTTTATTGTCCAGTTACATGCTGAAGTTTATTTCTACTACTAAAGCACGGTGGCCGACAGGTGCAACACATCTCAACGGCCCAAAACATTTCCATTTGGAGATCTGCCCTGTCAAAAAATATGTAAATATTAAAACACAAATGTTCCAAAACTCCTGCAGAAACATCTGCAGCAGCTCTTCAACTCATGCAGCATCTAGAGAACATTCAGCAGAGGAAACATGAGCAGGGGACACTAAAGAGAGACGCACACAGCTGGAGACCAGGGGACACTAAAGAGAGACGCACACAGCTGGAGACCAGGGGACACTAAACAGAGACGCACACAGCTGGAGACCAGGGGACACTAAAGAGAGACACACGCAGCTGGTGACCAGGGGACACTAAAGAGAGACGCACACAGCTGGAGACCAGGGGACACTAAAGAGAGACGCACACAGCTGGAGACCAGGGGACACTAAAGAGAGACGCACACAGCTGGAGACCAGGGGACACTAAAGAGAGACGCACACAGCTGGAGACCAGGGGACACTAAAGAGAGACGCACACAGCTGGAGACCAGGGGACACTAAAGAGAGACGCACACAGCTGGAGACCAGGGGACACTCAGCGCTTTCAGTAAACGCTGCTCATGTTTCCTGAAGCTGCTGAAGACGTTTCTTCATTTCTTTCTGTATGAAATTGTTTTTCAAACTGCAGTTTCACAACTATTTTAACTCCTGCAAATGTTTGGGCGTGTTTGCACCCGTCGGCCACCAGCCTTTTCACTAGTGACAGAATCTTAAATTGCAAAATAAGTACAACAGGTTTACAGAGACTTTACAGAGACATCACTGACATCTTGTAGCGTGACACGCTGAGGACGTGCATCCCCAGAACAAAAGGGCCTTCCACATTACATCACAGACAAAGTGAGCAACACTAAATGTACTCCAATCCTAGAACGATGTGCTTGGCTTTTGGTTCTAAAGTAACTGCAGGGAGTGTGTGAGTGTGTGTGTGTGTGTGTGTGTGTGTGTGTGTGTGTGTGTGTGTGTGTGTGTGTGTTCCACTATTTTGTCTGCTTTATAATTGAGTCCATGCACTACGCTCCAGCCCGGTCCAACATCCACTCCTCATTCTTCTTCTTCTTCCCGCTCTCTGTCAGTATTCCAGTGCAAACACAGACACTCGTATATCTTCTCTCCCTCGCTCCATATCAACTGGAACTCTTTGTATTGCTTTGGACATTTAGAGGAACAGGAAATGTCTGAAATATCTTCAACAGATCCTTCCCTGTTTATTGAGGGAACCGTTTCTTTGTATTCTTGTGTTTTTCTTAATTGCCGACCGAGCAGTGCTGAGAAAAAGAGCAGTATTAAAAACGAGTGTAATGCTGAATCCAGCTGTGAGTGTGTGTCTTGGTGTCGGTTGCTTTTATGATTGTGCAGTAATGGAGACGTTCATGATTTTCCTCCGTGTGGATTTGAGGAATGTGCAGCTCATTACAGACTGTTCTGGACGTCGTCACAGAGCCAACAGAAAAACACAGAAAGGATTTCCAGAAACAACAGAAGCTGATTACACAGCAACTGCATCACTCAATACCTCATTACACACACACACACACACACACACACACACACACACACACACACACAAACCTCAACCACAACATGATTACTGTGTGACGTTATGTGGGTTTGTGGATGGAGGTCATTTTCTGTGTTTTCCGTTAATGGGGAAGTACGGGTGGAACATACCGGGGCATTATAACACAATTTCCAAATAAAAGACTTCACATATATATAATTGATGTTAGACATCTCTGATCCAACCATTCAAACGTTCAATTAAATCGTTGGATCAGAGAAACTGCCTCTGTATTTTGTCCTCTGCAGAACATTTACATGCACTCACCTTTAGTCCTACAGGAGAGGGAGCCCCTCAGGGGGCAGAACAGGGCCTCTTTAATCTGAAGTTTGAAAAGAGAATCAAAAGGAAAAAGACTGGGAGATAAAACAGTATTTTTAAAAGGAGAGGGTTAGAGCAGGAGGTATGAGAAGACTATTGAAAGTGTCTCTGTTGACTGCTTCCACAAGACAGTAGTTTTGGTTTGTCGTTGGTTTGCTTTGTAAATACAACTAGCAGCTTCTGGTAAATATGAATGCCTTGTGAAGGTTTATTCATTCGATCTAAATGTGCAGCTCAGCATTGTGTCACTGAGAGGCTACTTCAGCGTCTGCTCTGACACAAATAACACACCGGAGCTCTTCAGAGTTAAAGACGACAGATAATCGATTTAACGAGCGGCTGATTACTCCCAGCAGGAGCAGCACTGGTGAAACTCATTACATTCATTATGGCTACATTTCCCAGTAAGCACCTGAACCAACATTATATTGATTACTCCTGCTGTTCAGACGTTTCCGCCCCATTATGTTATCAATCCTCCTGATTTGCAGCTGCTGGATGTGGAAGGTTCACATGAAGTCCTACAGTCTGCAAGAAGAACACATACGGTGGTTTGGAGAAGTATGATGGAGAGCAACAGACTTTTGCAAAAGCATTTGACCCAAAAAACCAAATGCAACCTAAAGAAATATACTTTGACAAATTGTTACGCACTGAACGCAGATCTGTGTGTTAGTAGTGAGGGGGTCAAAGGCCTTCGTACCGAACTGGAACAGAGTTCCTTTTCTAATAGGAAGTTTTCTAGATGGTTAAATATTTATTTTGAATCAAGAAGACATTGAGTACGGAAAAGGGTTAGGGCCACCAGTAAACAAGTCAGAGTTAAAAAAAATGTCAACATTTGGAGAAAAATATAAATCTTAAAAAAGTCAGAATTTTGAGAAAAGTCTAAAATTCAGACTTTTAAAAAAAAAGCCAGAATTCTGAAAAAATGTTGAGATTAAATTCAGAATTTTGAGAAGGCTGAAAAAAGTATTCCAAAAATGACAGAATTTTGAGGAAAAAGTAAGCAAAGAAGTCAGAAGTTGATAAAGTCTGAATCTTGAGACAGAAATCTGAATCCGTTTATTTTGAGAGCAATCAGAAAAATATTTCAAAAAACAATAAAATTTGAGAAGAAATAACAAATTTGGAAACTCAGAAGAATTCAGAGTTTTTGGATTAAACTCAGAATGTTGAGAATTCTTCTTTTCAGAATACTGAGAGAGTTTCCTGAAAAAAGTCAATAATTCTGAATTTCAGTAAAAAAGTCTGAAATTTGAGGAAAAACTAAGAATTCTGATTTAGTGTCAACATTTTTAAGAATGAGTTCTAATTCTGAAAACTCTTACATTTCAGAGTTGAATACACATGTATTCGGTGGCCAGTGTGTGACGTTGGACCAGCAGGACGTTACAGCACACTAGATGCTCACAGTTCACCGTAGTCCTGTACAGAACGCTAGAATCCTTGAGACAGACTCAGGGTTTACCGAGGTTTAGAATCGGTGCTATGAACATGAACCGGTTCGATCTCATGTCATGGAGACTGCTGCTGATACCATATCAAGTCATATTGTAAGAGTTTGTACGACAAGAACCAAACCACTGCCCGTGAACATTAGTATACCTTTCAAAGGCTGTACGGCGCTTGGACAAAATATCTTACTCTATGAAGCCTTCCCAGATATAGTTTTAGATGCTCGGTGCCTGAAATGGCTTCAATCACAGAACTAAAGCATTCAGAGGAAGTGAAGTAAACACAACTCTATACTGAGGTCTGGATCAGCCACAGAGAGTAGCTACACAAACAAATACCTAATTACATATTCACAGAACAGATTATACGCTTGGAGCTTCTAATGAGAAGGAGATTCAAAAGGAGGGATAGTTTTCAGGAGCTGCAGGACCGACAGCCGCCGCTGAGGCTCGCAGGGCGGCTTCACTCCATCCCGCTGAATTCCTAAACAAATTATAAGGGGGTAAACATTTCTGAAGGGTGTGGCCTATGGTGTGCTAAAACTGGGGCAAAGAGAAAGGACATTTCTTCTTTGGGAAACAGCTCGTATTGTAGACAAAGTAAAATTAGAAGTAATAAACTAAAACAGAATCCTATAAAAGTGAACTGAAATAGAGAAGCTTGCAGCATGAGTGCAACTGCCTGAAATATATTCTGGTTTTCCTCCTTAGATCATTCATTTCTTTACAGCCAAATCAACCTTCAGGAAACCTGTCTCTGAGGGTTAGTCACAACGTTTCTGCCCTCTTTTCTTATTAAAAACTGTGGGGAATAAAGCTTTACCATGACCGTATCAGGTGGCAGAGAATAAGCAGAGACTTTCTGATTGTTCACTTTGAGGAGGAATGCCGTGTCCAAACATACTTTACTGATGATAAACCTCTGATAGGGACATTGTTACAGAGAGACAGCCCAGACTTCACGCTGCGATGCCATGCAGTCCGAACACTGAACGATAAACCTGACCCCTCAGTCAGTCTTCTGAAAGAACCTGAGAAAAAAAGGTCAACATTTTTCAGAAGAAAGTCAAAATTCTGAAAAATGTCATAGTTTGAAAAAAATCTGAATTTTAAGAAAAAATCTGAAGTCTGAAAAAGTTGGAACATCTACAAAAATGTCCAAATTGTCAAATTTCGAAGAAGAAAGTAATAATTCATAAAAAACCATTTCTGAAAAAGTGGCAAAATTTAGACTTTGTTTGAAAAAAAATCGGAATCTTGAAAAGAAGTAGAAATTAGAATAAAGTAAATTAAAAGTGAAAAGTTCTTAAAACTGTCAACATTTTTAAGAAGAAAGTCAAAATGAATAAATGTCAGAATTTTAAGAAAAAGCCTGAAAATGTTGGAAATCTTGAGATGATCAGAAAAAGCTTCACAACCCTGATAAAGAAGAAGGACGTAAATGAAAGTCAGAACTGAAGGACAAACCGCAGACTTTACGCTGCCATGCAGTCTGAACGTCAGTGACGATAGACCTGAAACTGGACTGCAGGAACAGAAACGTTTACAGATGCATGAAAACAGGCAGAAGAAAACACTGCTAAATGAAGCCCCCCCCCAAACAAAACATACACATTGTTCATACAGTACAGAAATACCGCGGTGTCCACACTGCACAAGGTCTGTCCAGGCCCCTACTGACTGAGCCACTGCTGGACATTTCGTCCTGTGTCATGTGTCAGGGCGTCACATGACATCTTCCATTAAAATAACTTTGGCCTTTGGTTATTACGGTTAATTCTGGTCTTGCAACATATCAGAACTGTTGGCTGAACTTCTTGAGTAAGAACATTTGTAGCTGCTCTTTCACAGTCCAAGACCACCGTTCAAAAAGTGGGGAAAGTTAGTAGAAAGCTGCTTTTGCTTTCTCTGGTTATGACTGGATTTAACCGGCACCCCAGGTAAATACAGTTTTACTATGTATCCCCCCCCCCCCGAAAACCGATGATGTTAAAACAACCCCCAACTTCACAGCCCATCACCCTCATCAGCCCTGAAATGTGCTTCTCGTATAAAGACTTTTCTCTGCGGAGTGCTGCAGGGTGCTGAGAGAAAAGTAAGAGAGGGAAAGGAAAGCAGAGGAGGTGGGGGGAGGTGTGTGTGTGTGTGTGTGTGTGTGTGTGTGTGTGTGTGTGTGTGTGGGGGGGGGTGATTTATTGGAACAATCTGGCTGTAATGAAAGCAGTCAGGGCTTGCAGAGGTGGGTGGATGCAGAGAGAAGAGTGGGGAGGAAAGACGGGGTGAAATCCAACTGCAGACAGATTGTTGGACCTGATAATGGTTTAAACGGACGTTACAACTCAGTGTGTGTGTGTGTGTGTGTGTGTGTGTGTGTGTGTGTGTGTGTGTGTGTGTGTGTGTGTGTGTGTGTGTGAGCATAGTTCTGTATACACATTAACGTACCATATAACAACCATGAATTCCATATGCAAACCCATGAGTGCCCCCCCACCTGTGATATAGAGAGCAGAATGAGGGATGAAGAGGTGCTTCCTGCGGCTGCTGCAGCTCTGGAGCAGGGTTCATGTGATGTGGACATCGATGCATCTCAAAGAGCAGATTCTGGCACAGAGAGCTGGGCTGTCTCGGGTTGGGATGCTCATTCTTCAGAGTGTTGGAAATCACTTACGAAGGCACTACAGCTCTTGGCACTAATTCATAACACAGATCTACGGTCCTTTCCGGAATGCATTTCTAATCTCTGAAGATGATCTGAACTGGGGTTTTATGTTCCAGTGATTCAGACCCAGTCCCTGTGAGTCCTCCAACAAGTCCTGCACTGAATCTGGAATATCTGAAAGCTTTTCACAGAATGACACATTGAGACATTTCCTGGTCAAAGAGACCATTTGAGTTTAAACCCTGTGATGCTAATGCTAAGGATTGGTAGGCTTGGGGAGACCTGAGGTTCGGGTTTAAAGGTAACACTAATAAACAGTCAGAAATATTTCCTTCGGAGTGATAAGGACCTCTATGCTTCCTCCAGTCTGCTGTCCTGCGTAGGAAAGACTCTTTGATGGACGGATGAGGGACAGTTTTTCAAACGGCGGTACTACAACTTCCGTATGAGTCCGTGACGTCATCGGCCCGCAAATACTTTTTCCCATTGACTTACATCGGGAAAGAGACGTCTGTAAATCGGTGGATAATTTGTTTTAAACTAAATAAACTCCCCAGTATGAACCCTTTTATAGACTCCATTAAAAACATCAGGTCTTTAACGTTGTAAAATGCGCTAAAAGCTGAATCCAGATGTATTTTCTCTCCCCATTCATTCTACTGAGCTGAAGCGGGAGATCGGGGGCGGGGCTTAAGGGGAAACTGTACTGCGCATGCTCTATGCTCTGACAGCCAGGCATGATGGGTAATTTGTGACGCTTTGCTCTCTCAGATCTCAGGCCATTGTGTCTTCATGCGCCAATGAGCAGCTCTCTTAGGAATGAACGAGGCCCTCAGTACTTTCCTCTAGTTTTCTCCTTGTGTTATCCTCCTCGGCTCAACTTAAAGAAGAAACGTTAGAAACTATAATGTCTGCTCAGCCTCCACAAGTTGCTCTTCATCCGGCAGAACAAAGAGGGTTTCTCAGCATGAATAACGCTGACGTTGAACATATTTCGGGTTCGACCCTGATGTAACATCTGGATTACTCACTTTAGAGATTGAGACCGAACACTGGTGCTTGTTTCAGAGCTGACCTCATTGCTTTTAGACTGAATTAATCTCTCAAAGATCTAAAGTGAATCAAGACAGAAAGGCTCACACTGTGTGGCTGACAGCTCATGTTCCTTATTCTCAGCAGAAAAGAGCATAGAGCTGTGGCTGCTTCTTTCCTCTCCGAATTACAACACAATGTTTAATTGAATTAGATTTAATTGCCATTCATTTGCCGTGGAGCAAAGGTCTCGTCTTACCCAGGGTTAAAGACTTCCATGTTCTCCGGGGCCGGATGTAAGTAACATGGAAACGTTGTTAGCGCAGGATCACCAGAGCCTGAGGTTTGAAAGTCTTTCAGGGAACATTTTCCAAAAGTCTGTTCAGTTCTCTCTATCTTCTGATCATCTGTAACTTCTGAAAGGTAGTTAGACGAAGGGAGAGTTTGAAGGATTGAAGAAAGTCTGTAAATTCTACAAGAGGTTCAGAGTTGAACTGAAGGGGAACAGGGCGAGCCGTCAGCAGGGTTACGAGCCGCTCGTGTTGTCGCAGGGATTCCGGGCCTTGGAGCAGCAGCTGAAGCTTCAATGGTATTTTTGCGGCACAACAATAGGCTGGAGGGCCAGGCGGGGTCATGTTGTGATAGATGGCATGAGGATTACAGGGCCGTCACCACAAAGCATAACTGAAAACACTAATACTACAGCTCCGCGGAGGTGGAGCCTGTCACCGTGCGACACAAACACGCTCACGGTGTGCAGGAGGCATGCATATATGCTCTAGATCTGTAGCATGGGAAGCTGCACTCATGCGTTACAGCGCATATAATCCTTGTACACACTTAGTATGTGACATCCACCGTGAACATGAACATTTAGCCACGTTAGCACCATGTAACTACACTCCTGGTGAGGTTAGTGAATGCTAATCTCTAACTTTCGAACAACGAGTGATATAACATCCTACAGGAAATCCAAATGATTTTTCCTCAGACGAAGCTTCCCATCAAATCTGGAATGATATTTTATTTCTACTGTTTCCATTGCAGTAGACAAAGCACAAACAGGAAGTAACTAACCCTTCCTTCACATGGTATTAGCGTAGGCGTAAGTTAAAAGCTGGGTTTTACTGCTCCTTCGATCCGTACAAGGGCAAGCTAACCAGCTAACCAGCTAAGCAGCTAACCAGCTAACCAGCTAACCAGCTAACCAGCTAGTTTTTCTATGCAGAGAAGGAGGAGAAAGCCAGATCCTGTGAACAATCTGGTACACTGAGCACTTTTTAACCAAGCACTCGGACGCACCAATGCACTCAAACAGCTGTCAGAACAGAAATACACAAACTGAAACACAACAATATTTTATTCCTGCCGGCGGGGATGATTTCAAACTCACTTGATAGATTCCTCAAACGGACTTCTGTCTCATCTGCTGGCCTCGGTGTCCGTCTCAGTTTCATCGTACAGAGCTCTCCTGTAAACACCACATGGCTGCGGGGCTCCTTCTCCTTCACCTCTCACCTCCCAACAGGTGACCTCTGACCTCAGGCCACAGCCGGCCTCTTCATGTCCACTTATAGCAACGACACGCTGTGTGTTTGGTTATTTTCAGTCACTCACCCCCTCCTCTCTCACTCTTCCTCCTTCAGGAAATGTCTGCTAACCCTCAGGCTGCTCCCTCTCCCCTCCCCTCATCAAATTGATAGCAATTAAGTTATTGTCGGACAGAGGATGTGTTTAATTGCTGTGTGTGTGTGTGTGTGTGTGTGTGTGTGTGTGTGTGTGTGTGTGTGTGTGTGTGTGTGTGTGTGTGTGTGAGTGTGAGGCCAGATGTGTAGCAGGTTTGACCTGGAGCATGAGAGGTGATTTCTGAGTGACTGATGTTTGTTTCTGAACATCAGCAGGAGAGGACTCTTTAAAGTAGAGACACTACATACTGATATACACCTGAACATCAGCAGGAGAGGACTCTTTAAAGTAGAGACACTACATACTGATATACACCTGAACATCAGCAGGAGAGGACTCTTTAAAGTAGAGACTCTACATACTGATATACACCTGAACATCAGCAGGAGAGGACTCTTTAAAGTAGAGACTCTACATACTGATAAACACCTGAACATCAGCAGGAGAGGACTCTTTAAAGTAGAGACACTACATACTGATATACACCTGAACATCAGCAGGAGAGGACTCTTTAAAGTAGAGACACTACATACTGATACACACCTGAACATCAGCAGGAGAGGACTCTTTAAAGTAGAGACGCTACATACTGATATACACCTGAACATCAGCAGGAGAGGACTCTTTAAAGTAGAGACACTACATACTGATATACACCTGAACATCAGCAGGAGAGGACTCTTTAAAGTAGAGACTCTACATACTGATATACACCTGAACATCAGCAGGAGAGGACTC
This sequence comes from Eleginops maclovinus, assembly GCF_036324505.1. NCBI lineage: Eukaryota > Metazoa > Chordata > Actinopteri > Perciformes > Eleginopidae > Eleginops > Eleginops maclovinus. The sequence continues at coordinate 1,618,482 of NC_086352.1, forward strand.
TTTAAAGTAGAGACTCTACATACTGATATACACCTGAACATCAGCAGGAGAGGACTCTTTAAAGTAGAGACTCTACATACTGATAGAAACCTGAACATCAGCAGGAGAGGACTCTTTAAAGTAGAGACTCTACATACTGATATACACCTGAACATCAGCAGGAGAGGACTCTTTAAAGTAGAGACTCTACATACTGATATACACCTGAACATCAGCAGGAGAGGACTCTTTAAAGTAGAGACTCTACATACTGATAGACACCTGAACATCAGCAGGAGAGGACTCTTTAAAGTAGAGACTCTACATACTGATATACACCTGAACATCAGCAGGAGAGGACTCTTTAAAGTAGAGACTCTACATACTGATATACACCTGAACATCAGCAGGAGAGGACTCTTTAAAGTAGAGACTCTACATACTGATATACACCTGAACATCAGCAGGAGAGGACTCTTTAAAGTAGATACACTACATACTGATATATACCTGAACATCAGCAGGAGAGGACTCTTTAAAGTGGAGACACTACATACTGATATACACCTGAACATCAGCAGGAGAGGACTCTTTAAAGTAGAGACACTACATACTGATACACACCTGAACATCAGCAGGAGAGGACTCTTTAAAGTAGAGACACTACATACTGATATACACCTGAACATCAGCAGGAGAGGACTCTTTAAAGTAGAGACTCTACATACTGATATACACCTGAACATCAGCAGGAGAGGACTCTTTAAAGTAGAGACTCTACATACTGATATACACCTGAACATCAGCAGGAGAGGACTCTTTAAAGTAGAGACACTACATACTGATATACACCTGAACATCAGCAGGAGAGGACTCTTTAAAGTAGAGACTCTACATGCTGATATACACCTGAACATCAGCAGGAGAGGACTCTTTAAAATAGAGACTCTACATACTGATATACACCTGAACATCAGCAGGAGAGGACTCTTTAAAGTAGAGACACTACATACTGATATACACCTGAACATCAGCAGGAGAGGACTCTTTAAAGTTGGACGGGGCTTCTCCAGATACATTTCCCCTTCGGAGAATCCTCCTTAGCAACAGGGAAGGGGAGGTATGGTTTGATGTCGGGTGGGGTCTGGCTGCAGGGTTTCATTATAACATAGAGTGACTCTTTCACTCTTCCCCATTAAATGTTTCAGAGTTCCCCCCCATGGCTAAATGTCTCCTGATGTTATACTCGAAGCATTCAGAACCATCGGGTAGAAATGTCCCTCTTTATGTGCACTTTCTCTCAGATCTGCACATGTTGTTTTCTGACCAACAGCGGCTCCGTCCCTCTCTCGCAGTAACTCCCAGAGAGTCGGTAAACTCTGCGTTATGAGCTTTCCTCACACAAGAGACATTGTGTGCGTCTGTACTGAAACGACAGCGTGATGAAATATCTTCACCTTGGAGACCGGACACACACGGTCAGCCATGCTCCCATTGTGGCGGGAACACACACATTGATATTCTCTGTCAGTGGGGGACTTTAATTATGTTCCCAGTGGAAAGCACGATGCAGTGAGTGGTCTCCGTTTGTGTTTAGGGTCTTTATCTTAACAGATAAAACCATTTGATATACAATCTATTTTAGACTAGTATGGGTAAAGCTAAAAAAAACCTCAGCCTACATTTCCCATCATGCAACTCATCCTATATTGCAAGGATGTCAGTTTCTCTCAACCGTTTGCTTTCCTCCAGAGGTACCGAAGCTGTGTGGCGTCCTCAGTAAAACTCTGGGACAGAGATCAGAACTGGTCGTGGATACAGTAAACGCTCTGCTCCCGCTCACACTGAGTTTATAATCCTGAGAGTGCTCACTGAGTTAACTGTTATTTCCCTCACTGTTCCAGAAGCATCTGCTGATCAGTGAGCGTTGTATAACCGCTGAAAGGTGTGTGTCGTAACGTTTTAATGACATTATGAATAGATTCTGGATCAGCGCTGACTAGAGTGAGTCCGCGTTGCACAAGCTAATCAAAACCACCGTGAACACAGACTCCCATGATGCAATCTCCTGAGGTGGAGGGAGAATAAATCAGAACAACATCTGACTCCATTCTCACTGACGGATAAACTGAGTCACACCATCTGTGTTTCATCTCTCGGGAGACAGTTTTATTTGAGCTCACTACTACTCCAGTTTATGTATGTAATACCTTTAGTTCCTCAGGTCCAGATATAGAGTAATGATGAACAACGTCAGTCTTAAATCAGACTGTAGTTCCCCTGCAGTACATCCAGCAGCTACCCTGCAGTACATCCAGCAGCTACCCTGCAGTACATCCAGCAGCTACCCTGCAGTACATCAGCAGCTACCCTGTAGTACATCCAGCAGCTACCCTGCAGTACATCCAGCAGCTACCCTGCAGTACATCCAGCAGCTACCCTGCAGTACATCCAGCAGCTACCCTGCAGTACATCCAGCAGCTACCCTGTAGTACATCCAGCAGCTACCCTGCAGTACATCCAGCAGCTACCCTGCAGTACATCCAGCAGCTACCCTGTAGTACATCCAGCAGCTACCCTGCAGTACATCCAGCAGCTACCCTGCAGTACATCCAGCAGCTACCCTGCAGTACATCCAGCAGCTACCCTGTAGTACATCCAGCAGCTACCCTGCAGTACATCCAGCAGCTACCCTGCAGTACATCCAGCAGCTACCCTGCAGTACATCCAGCAGCTACCCTGCAGTATACAAAGCCATTCAAACTAGCTGCACCTTTACCAGCTCTGAGAACACTTTAATGATCAATCATTATAAAACATATCAGAGATATTATTCTGAAATGGACCAATCAGACAATGACTACTTTTACTGTCGCTACTTTAAGTACATTTAGAGGAGAGTACTTTCTACTTTCACTGGAGGAACATTTAGAATACTTTCACTGTGACAGAGTATTCCTACACTCTGGTACTTCTACTTTACTCAGTACAAGACCTGAGTACTTCTACTTTACTCAAGTACAAGACCTGAGTACTTCTACTTTACTCAAGTACAAGACCTGAGTACTTCTACTTTACTCAAGTACAAGACCTGAGTACTTCTACTTTACTCAAGTACAAGACCTGAGTACTTCTACTTTACTCAAGTACAAGACCTGAGTACTTCTACTTTACTCAAGTACAAGACCTGAGTACTTCTACTTTACTCAAGTACAAGACCTGAGTACTTCTACTTTACTCAAGTACAAGACCTGAGTACTTCTACTTTACTCAAGTACAAGACCTGAGTACTTCTACTTTACTCAAGTACAAGACCTGAGTACTTCTACTTTACTCAAGTACAAGACCTGAGTACTTCTACTTTACTCAAGAACAAGATCTGAGTACTTCTACTTTACTCAAGTACAAGACCTGAGTACTTCTACTTTACTCAAGTACAAGACCTGAGTACTTCTACTTTACTCAAGTACAAGATCTGAGTACTTCTACTTTACTCAAGTACAAGACCTGAGTACTTCTACTTTACTCAAGTACAAGACCTGAGTACTTCTACTTTACTCAAGTACAAGACCTGAGTACTTCTACTTTACTCAAGTACAAGACCTGAGTACTTCTACTTTACTCAAGTACAAGATCTGAGTACTTCTACTTTACTCAAGTACAAGATCTGAGTACTTCTACTTTACTCAGTCCTCCCAGCTGTGAGTCAAACACACACATTGAAGGAACACGTGTTGGAACAGTTCAAGGCGTCGGAGTGGCTCGATAGGAACCAAAGGAAGGAAGCCGCAACACGTACGGACCGCAGGAAGCTGAAGTCCTCCCGCCTGATTCAGACTGAGTCCAGAGTCAGCCGAGCAAACTCCTGGACCTCTGCTCTGGTTTCCGCGTTACGTCTCGGCCCTGTCCTCCGGGGAGCTGGAGCTGCTGACTGACGGCCAGAGTTAGAAACGTGCAATCGCTCCCTGCAGGGCCTCATAATCAGAACCATGCCTGCCCCCCCCCCCCCGCTGGTCTTTCTTCATACAGTGGAAAGTTTGCACAGCCCTCTCCCTGGAGCTCGCCTGGCTTTCCAAATACCTGCAGCATGAAATCCCCCCCCTTAGAAAATCCCTCTCTAGCTCTATGTGTTGAAGTGCTGGCCAATAGGAGCAGGAGAGTTCGATATAGTGAGACAAGGAGCCAATAAGAGTGTGTTTTTGACGGACAGTGGTGGTGGTGTTACTGCCGGGATGAAGTCTGGTTTAGATTTGAACATGATGTCTAAGTCGGATCCTAAAAACAAACATTTATATCGAAACCACTTGATTATAGAAGTTAATAACAGCGCTGTACTGTGAGTCAGGGTCAGGGTCAGGGTCAGGGTGTAGTAAACGCTCCTTAATGTTCGCTGTACCTCTTCTGGTTTCAGGGTCAGGGTCAGGGTCAGGGTCAGGGTCAGGGTGTGGTAAACGCTCCTTAATGTTCGCTGTACGTCTTCTGGTTTCAGGGTCAGGGTCAGGGTCAGGGTCAGGGTGTGGTAAACGCTCCTTAATGTTCCCTGTACCTCTTCTGGTTTCAGGGTCAGGGTCAGGGTCAGGGTCAGGGTGTGGTAAACGCTCCTTAATGTTCGCTGTACCTCTTCTGGTTTCAGGGTCAGGGTCAGGGTCAGGGTCAGGTCAGGGTGTGGTAAACGCTCCTTAATGTTCCCTGTACCTCTTCTGGTTTCAGGGTCAGGGTCAGGGTCAGGGTAAGGGCCAGGGTCAGAGTCAGGTTCAGAGTCAGGGTCAGGGTCAGGGTAAGGGCCAGGGTCAGAGTCAGGTTCAGAGTCAGGGTCACGGTCAGGGTCAGGGTCAGGGTCAGGGTGTGGTACACGCTCCTTATTATTCGCTGTACCTCTTCCGGTTTCAGGAGGGTTGTACCCTCAGGGCGATACTTTCTAAATGAGCCTGGCATTTTGTGAGTTTCGAGTGTAACTTTAAATCGTATTCGCCTCGTAGAAGAACCGGGCCAATCAAACAAAAGCTCTGTGGGACTCCCTCCCCCGGCTTCCCATGTCTCTGTTGATTGATTGACAGCTGACACAGCCAATGGTGATGGCCCTCTGTTGCTCTCTATACAGCCACAGCGAACATCACACAAAGCAGAATTGGGACTCTTTAAAGCTGTGGGAGTCCTGAGGTGGGGGGGTAACACATATATGTGGGACTACTTTTTCTTCAGACCACCAGCGGAGACGTTTCAGGCCCAGACATGCACTAATTAACTAATTAGTGAGCTTTACGTGAAGTGCTGTTATACAGATGGATAAAGCTTTCCTGGTTCTTTGCAAAGAAACAAAGCGCTTTACTTCACCAGCCAGCATTCACACACACACACACACACACACACACACACACACACACACACACACACACACACACACACACACACACACACACACACACACACACACACACACACACACACACACATGTTACTCTAGTTTCTGTTATGATGATAAGATTTATTTGCCATGGTTCATTACCATTTACTAAATATCAATATACAGAACAGGCTGATGAAGAGCTGTGTAAGTACAGTCCATTCAGCGTCTGATGGACCCCGAACAGACGTGTTTAACTGGGTGGTGGGGAATTCTGTAGGGTCTTGGCTTGGGAACCAGGTTCCAGTCCCTGATAGACCAACACATCACACTATAGAGACCACCCTGACCTTGATGGCAGTGTGTTGTCTCTCTGTATGTGTCCTTCAGTCAGGGGGTGAACAGGGCATGTATGAATGAACAGAGGCGTTCACTGCTCACAGTTGGTGCAGTAAACCGTTTTTCCCGCAGTAGATCCGAGGTGTGGAGTGGATGGATTGACTGCTCTGACGGTCCGAGGTTTTATTCAGAGATGACGAAACTATTCCTCTGAAATTTATACCCCATAAATCCAAAACTCACATTTGTTTTTCCCCTCAAGTTCACATCCATGCTCCTTCAGACGGGACTTCCTTTATTCTCTTTGCCCTCCCAAACCCCAGGACAACCGTTTGAGTTCGGAGGGCTTCCTGTAATTCATGTTGAGGGTGTGTGTGTGTGTGTGTGTCTGCGTGTGTGCGTGTGTGTGTGTGTGTGTGTGTGTGTGTGTGTGTGTGTGCGTGTCTGCGTGCGTGTGTGTGTGTGTGTGTGTGTGCATCTGTGTGTGTCTGCGTGTGTGTGTGTGTGTGTGTGTGTGTGTGTGTGTGTGCGTGTGTGTGTGTGTGTGTGTGTGTGTGTGTGTGTGTGTGTGTGTGTGTGCGTGTGTGTGTGTGTGTGTGTGTGTGTCTGCGTGTGTGTGTGTGTGTGTGTGTGTGTGTGTGTGTGTGCGTGTGTGTGTGTGTGTGTGTGTGTGTGTGTGTGTGTGTGTGTGTGTGTGTGTGTGTGTGTGTGTGTGTGTGTGTGTGTGTGTGTGTGTGTGTGTGTGTGGTGTGTGTGTGTGGGTGGGTTAGGGTTCGGAACACAAATGAGGAGAAAAGCTGCAAAGTGACATTTAGGTTTTTTTTTGCAAGACGTCCCATACCTGCCTCTGAAATGTTGAGAGTAATAAATGTCGGACTTTATGAATTACATATAAATACATTCTGAGTTCCAGAGGTCTTCGTTCCTCTGCTTTTACTTCCGGTTTCAGTGTGTCTCTGCAGGATCGCCTCAGACAGCCTCAGAGTAATACATGGTATTTAAAGACTGAAGCTGAATGCATCATCTCCTTATGATATGTTCCTGTCAACAAGGACCCCCCCCCCCCCCCCACACACCGTCTCCAATAACTCTTTGGATCCACACATTGCCAGAGAATATTGTAAAATCGTTTTATTTTAAATCTGCACAGCTCTCCTCTTTAAATTATTGGTAATATTTGAATCTATTTAGTTTTTTTGTGTGCATATATTTTGTGGAGATACTTTTCTTTATATTTAATTGGATATCACACACACACACACACACACACACACACACACACACACACACACACACACACACACACACACACACACACACACAATTTGTATTAAATGCGTCCCTCTCTGTGCAGGAAAAATGGAATTAGCATTAGGAAGAGATTAGCCTAGCTTAGCTTAGCATAAAGACTGGAAGCAGGGGGATCAGCTAGCCCGGCTCGGTCCAAAGTTCAATCACACACTTCAGAGTTTACAGAGGCTCAGGAAATCAGGAACAAATGGATTACTGAACAGCAGCAGCCAAGCATCCAAATGTGACTCAGAGAGACACAAAACTACCAGAAAGAGACTCCAAATAACAACAGCAAGACAAACAACAACAAAAGAGACAAACAGAAAGAGCACAAAGCGGCAGAAAACAGGTAGATAGAGACACTCAACTTATAGAATATAAAGAGTATAACTACACAACCCTCAAATGTGTGTCGGAGTCCCCCCCGCCAACCAAGCTACAAAATGTCACCAAAGAAACCCCAGATGCAAACAGAGCTACATACACAGCTACAGGGGAGTAACAGACAACAAAGGGACAGCAAACAGACCATAAACAGCCTTTCAGTGACACAGAAACAATACAAATAGACCCAAAGATTACTCAACAACTAAAAACACACAAGAACAAAACAAGCTCTAACATATCTGCTCTGTTCCCAGGGAGTACAAGAAGAAGAGTATGGACCTTTATACTGTACAATTTCACACACACTGTATAGGTACACATGCACATTTTGGAGAGGTCCAGAGCAGAGAGGCCGCTTATAGGCCCGATCGGGACACGAACCAGCGACCCTTCGGATCCAAGACCGAGTCCCTACAGACAGAGCTAATCACACAATAAGAGTACGTGTGTGTGAGTGTGTGAGTCTGAAGCCCAGAATAATAAACAAGGCGTTTTTATTGGCTGCTGTTAATGACGGCCCTCCCCTGCCGTCCGCCACGCCTCGGCTGCAGAGCAGAATGTGCCTGCAGACCCGGCGAGGTGCAGTCATGGAAAAACAAATGGTTCAGAGTTTGCATGAGGCCAGCGCCTCAGCGCCTCGCTCTCCAAACGGAGACCCTCAGAGGGATTCCTGCAGAGTCAGCATGCAGCCGTGATGAACTATTGTTTATTTCAGCTGCACTCATCCCTAAAAACAAAAGTGTGTTTGTGTCTCGAAGCCTGCAGGACGCTCTCTGCGGCCGTCGCTCTGCAGAAACATGCAGATTGAACGGGTCATCTCTCTCTCTCTCTCTCTCTCTCTCTCTCTCTCTCTCTCTCTCTCTCTCTCTGAAGCTGAACCTCTCTGTGCACACAGCATGTAATGACAGGCATTCTGAGCATATTCCTGAGCAATTGATTTGTCGCTTCTTAATGGCTTTAATTAAGGAGAAGAGATGTGGCAGAGAGTCTCCATTTCTAACTACAACCTCAATCATCACCGATCCTTTCCCCTGAATGCTCCGAACCTCACACTCATCCAACTAAAACCTCTGTGGTCAGTAAGTTTAACCCGTTAAGCTCCGGTTAAAATCCACAAAGCAGAAAACATTTCAGGAGAGTTTCTACTAAACTATTGGATCTGCCCAGTGCCACTCTGGGTCTGCCGTAACCAATCGCTAACATTTGGTCGTGACGTACGTCATGCGCCGGAACCGACCGGACATCATGGCCACCAACAAAACTCCCATCTTTCAGCGCCGCCATTACTAAACTACAACCAGAAAATGTGTACTACAACTCAAGCTAGTGCACAACTCAACGTCATCGTTCTCCAGCCACTCCCTCTGGTCGCTGATTGGACTGCCAAAAATTTGGCCCGAGAAAACCCAGCGATGTACCGAAAGCCCAGCGATGTACTGAAGCGAAATCAAAAGAGCGGAAGTACGTAGGAGGGCGGAGCCGGGCCAACAGAGACAGCTTTATGATCCTGAACATCACCCATCGCTGCGGTCCCAGCTGTGTGCGTCTCTCTTTAGTGTCCCCTGGTCTCCAGCTGTGTGCGTCTCTCTTTAGTGTCCCCTGGTCTCCAGCTGTGTGCCTCTCTCTTTAGTGTCCCCTGGTCTCCAGCTGTGTGCGTCTCTCTTTAGTGTCCCCTGGTCTCCGTTGTGTTGGAGCTTCTTGCAGCGTTTGGTTTCTGCAGCTTTTAGTAAACTGCTCATGTTTCCTCTGCTGAATGTTCTCTAGATGCTGCATGAGTTGAAGAGCTGCTGCAGATGTTTCTGCAGGAGTTCTGATTTGAGTTCCTGTATCTGCATCCTCTCTGAAGCTGCGGCTCTTCCTGATGGAAGAGATTTGGGCCGACACCTAACCTAACGAGCAGCTAATGTAGAGAGTTAAGCACACTCAAAAAACATCTCACCATTAAAAGGATTTTTAGTGTAAACTGGTCAAAGCATGGAACCATCTGTAACCCCTTCACAGCGGAGAGACGTTTATTCTAACTATGTCTGAAAGGTGAGGGTGGGTGGGGGGCGCTCTCTGAAAAGACAGCTTTCCTCTATTTCTATCTTTCAAAAGAAAGCATTTTGGAGAAACAGCCGGAGCTGAAATGATTAAATGACAACAACGAATTTTTTACTTTGGAGGGAATAGTTTGGTTGTTGATTTATGAGCTGAACACCACAGAAGAAGAGCTTTCACAGGTCGGATCAAAACAGCGAAGTGTGTGAGAGAATACAGGGGGTTCTAGCCTTTGCAGACCGTTTACATGCACTAACACCTATAGAACTACAGGAGTGGATAAAAGCAGAAGGCCTCTTTAAATGAAAAGTGTGACATCCTTCGTAGGTAAACCTGTCTTGTAGAGAACGTTGCACAATCGTTCAGATAGAGTAAGAGTTCTCATCGATCCATAATTGAAGTCAGGAAGAGCTCCTCACAGCAGCTTTGGATTATTGAAGTTTCTGAAGAAGAGGATGGGAAGATCTGCACAGCTGATTACACACTTCTGTTAACATGATCTAAAACAGCGGACATGTAACTGTGTGCGTGGATGGGAGAGTCGAAGAGAAGGATTGGTGACATGAGGTTAAATAGATGAAGAAGAAGAAGAGAAGGAAATAAATAATTTAGTCTAAGAAACTCTTGAAGTCTCAGGGAAAGAGAATTGGATGAATACAAGAGGTAAGGAAAAGACATATGTGAGGGTAACAGTGAGATTGAGATAGTATGTAATGAGGGACAGGGAAACTGGAAGCAGGAGGAGACACAGCGATCAGACATGTTGTTACCACATGTCTGCGCTGACAAGAGAAAAATGTCTCTGGAAAATAAATGATTTCTGTAGAAAAAAAAAACAACCTCCTGGAAACTCCTGCAGATGTTCCTCAAACCTGCCTGTCTGTAAGATCCTGCAGGGGCTAACAGATTGTATAGAAGTCTATGAGGAAGTGTTCCTGCTCCTCTCTGGATGTATTACCTCAGATTGTATAGAAGTCTATGAGGAAATGTTCCTGCTCCTCTCTGGATGTATTACCTCAGATTGTATAGAAGTCTATGAGGAAATGTTCCTGCTCCTCTCTGGATGTATTACCTCAGATTGTATAGAAGTCTATGAGGAAGTGTTCCTGCTCCTCTCTGGATGTATTACCTCAGATTGTATAGAAGTCTATGAGGAAATGTTCCTGCTCCTCTCTGGATGTATTACCTCAGATTGTATAGAAGTCTATGAGGAAATGTTCCTGCTCCTCTCTGGATGTATTACCTCAGATTGTATAGAAGTCTATGAGGAAGTGTTCCTGCTCCTCTCTGGATGTATTACATCAGATTGTATAGAAGTCTATGAGGAAATGTTCCTGCTCCTCTCTGGATGTATTACCTCAGATTGTATAGAAGTCTATGAGGAAATGTTCCTTTTTCTCTGACCAGCTCTCATACCTCTGCTCAGAGATGTGTAAATATATTTCAGCCTCGGGCATCACAGTCTCAACTTTCTATCATCTCTGCACTGAAATCAAAGTGTGTTATTCCCCCCCCCCTCACACACACACACACACACACACACACACACACACACACACACACACACACACACACACACACACACACACACACACACACGTCCAGCAGTGGCTCTTTGTCCAGCAGTGGCTCAGTCAGTAGGGGCTTGGACTGGGAATCGTAGGGTTGTCGGTTCAAGTCCCCGAACAGACTTGAAATACGGAAAGTGGACTGCTACTTGGAGAGGTCCCAGTTCACCTCCTGGGCCCTGCTGTGGTGCCCTTGAGCAAGGCACCGGACACCTCCATTCCCCCTCCCCATTGCTCCCCGGGCGCTGCACAATAGCTGCCCACTGCTCCTAGTACTAGGATGGGTTAAATGCAGAGGACCAATTTCACTGTGTGTGCTCTGCTGTGTGTGTGTGTGCATGTGACAATAAAGAGGGTTTCATCCTCTGATTCTACGATTCTACACACACACACACACACACACACACACACACACACACACACAGATGCAGAGAGACCACCAACCCTGTTCTGCATGGATTCCTGTCAGAGTGTTAAAGCTTGAACAATATACGACATGCACACCATCACTGTCCTGTAAGACCTTCAGCGTTTCACAGAGGTTTGGTTTCACAAGCTGTGTGTGTGTGTGTGTGTGTGTGTGTGTGTGTGTGTGTGTGTGTGTGTGTGTGTGTGTGTGTGTGTGTGTGTGTGTGTGTGTGTGTGTGTGTGTGTGTGTGTGTGTGTGATGGGTCTGGTAGTAGATGATGTGCAACTATGCAAATAATCACAAACTCCAAACTGTAAAAAAGTCTGAAAGTTATTTTCCAGATTTTTAGGAAAAGGTCAAAACAATATTTCTCAAAATTCAGAATATTTTTCGCGATTTTTGGAAAAAAAGTTGTTTTTTTAAATGTTCTCAGAATTCCAACTTTGATTTTTTCTCTGATTTTTTGAGAGTCTTTTTTTTGTGTCTCAGAATTCTGATGATTTTTTCAGACTTTTCGACCTCATTCTCAGTCAGATCTCAAAAGAATGTTCACGTGTCTCTAATCCTCCACTAAAGGGGTTTCATGCTATGGCTTCAGTTGTTGCCTCTTCAGGTCTCGCTCTTCCTCTTCCTCCCCTTGCACTTATTATTCCCTCCTCTGGATTTCTCTCTCCACCTTTACCTCTCCCATCATGCGTATATGTCCCATCTCTGTTCAGCCTCTGTGTGCAGCTCACTGATGTCTTCTGCAGACTGCTCGTTATTCCTGGAAACCAGCAGCCAAAGAAAGCAGCGGCTCACATCTTCCAGCAGAATGTGTAGTAATAAAAATCAGTGTAAACATAACGAGAGCCCGCCTCAGTGGATACTAAACTCTGCGGTTAGGGAAGCGTTCAGCACCGGCCCGGGAAACATTCAGGAGCTTCTGGTGTTTGTAACTCGGTTTGTTACTTTAACAATTTCCAGGAAACATTTCTGCAAAGTGTGCATCTTTTTTTGGCTTCAACAGTTCGATG
>NC_086352.1:1635856-1675856 GCF_036324505.1 Eleginops maclovinus
TTTGTTCCGGTCGGGGGCAGCGTTGAATTTAAAAGCTGATTTGTTGGACAGTTGTTGGGATGGAAAGATAAGTTTGCTGAACATTTCTGAGGGTGTTTGTGGATAAATATGGGTTCAGATATTGTTTTAAAGAGGACAGTTAAAGTGGAGGCTCTTGAAGGGCCCACTGGTAATGTGTTCGAGTGCCTCACTGCTCGTAATCGCTTACTAAATCCAGTAAGTAAAGTGGTCTGAGTGACGCAACACTGGACACTGAACCACTATAACCACATCTCTTTGCTTCTGGTTCAAGAACACTGAGAAGTGTTTTATTGCTCAGACAGATTTGGATTATTCCTGCTAAAGGTTGAACTTTCCTTGTGTCCAATGCAGCATTTATCCGTTCTGTTTCCAACCTCAGATAAAGGACGACCGAGGAGGAGAAACACGACGAAGCAGTGGGAGGAGAGCAGAGCTTCATCAAGAACAGGAGGGAAAGTCCAGGAGAGAGGAGGAAGGAGTGAGTCAAGGATGTGTTGTTGTTGGAAAAGGAGAAGGTGTGTTTCAGACTGTGTGTGTGTGTGTGTGTGTGTGTGTGTGTGTGTGTGTGTGTGTGTGTGTGTGTGTGTGTGTGTGTGTGTGTGTGTGTGTGTGTGTGTGTGTGTGTGTGTGTGCAGATACTCTCTACAGTAACTTGACGCTGTGGATCTCAAACATCTGGCTGTATTTAGGCTGGAAACCAACATTTTTTATAACTGTTTCCCACCGAACTCTTGAATAAATCACTGTTAAATGAAATGTTAGTCACTGGTACAGACCACGTTAGCTTCTCACTTCAGTGGTGCTAACATGTGGAGATTATCCTGCGTGTGAGTGTAATGAATGTTCGACAGAGAGATTATTTTATCACACGGAGAAATCCCATTGGCCCGGGGAGATGCTGCCTTCAGGGACCAACACAGAAACAGGACATCCCTGTAGCGCTGTATTCGCCTCCACAGAGCGATGGCTAGTGTTCCCGGGGTCCACATGTGTGTGAGAGGAGAGAGGGTCCAGTGGGGAAAAAGCTGAGATCCAGCCTGTATTTCCTCACAAGCTAAAAATACCTGAGTGTGAGAGCGGGGGGTCTCTGCTGATCCCCACGCTTTCTCACCGGTATTGTCTTTCAACAGTTGGCTCTCAGAAATGTGAACATTGGATAAAGCCAGGTTCATTTTCCTGTTTCATTTTGTTTTGGGGAGAGAAAACTCTTCTGGCCTTGAAAGATATGGATTGTGAAATTCAGACATGATGTTCTTCCTGCAGAACAGGTTTCCTTATATTTTCCCATAAAATTAAACTCATATAAAAATAGGATGGGCTGAAATCCAATAACAGAGGTGTGTCGTCCTCCTCCCATGTTGCACTACATGCATCACGTGGTATCAAAAATAAATCTGACATTTCAAGAGAAACTCATGATTTTTATTTAAGAAATGATGTTTATAAGAAAAATTGCTAAAGTGAAGAAAAGTACCTGAAAAGTGTAAAGTAAATGTACTCAGTGACCTTCAACAACCGATTCACATCAAGTGAGAAGAGCATGGCTTTTGAGAGGGTTAGGGATTCTGAACTCCTTCTGATTGGTCACGTTGATGACACGCCCAAAAAATAGTTGCAGACAGAAAAATTACATTTGACTTAAGGAGAAAAAGAAGACAAAAAAGGAAAATGATGAGAAAAGAAAATGTGAGGCACCAAAAAAATCATTTGACAAGAAAATGGAATTAAAAAAAATCACAAAATTAAAAAAGTTCACAAAATTAAAAAAGTTGACTTATTCAAAATAATTGTCAAAACAAGTTGACAGATTTTTTTGAATTGATATCCAAAGAAAGGTAAGTAACTGTGCTTTTAAAATCCTCCGGTAGAGACTTCAACATCAGAAAAGAGAAGGACATAAAAAGAGGGAAACATGTCAATCTAATTAGCAGCTGCAGTGAGAGGAGGGGTGGTCTCATGTCTGAAACCCCCAAACAAGACCTCAACAACAAATAAGGAGAAATTAAAGATCGTTAAAGTCCTCAGAGGGGGAGCCACGGACCACAGCTGAACTGGGACCATTGTGTTGGTGAAACCACTAATGGAAACAGGCCCGATTCACTAACTGTGTCGTGGAGATGTGCTTCATGAGGACGCTCACTGGAGTGCACCTCAAACCCTCTGCAGGACGCATTGAGGAAGCACTCATTAGCGTTTACAGCGGTGCAGGATGGGGGGTTTCTGTGTTGGACCCTGAAGGCAGCCTCTCCCTAGTCCAATGGGATTCCTCCAGGTGATTTTGGATTCAATACAGTCTGAATGAGACTCACAGATGGACGTAGGAATGAGTGTTGAAGGAGTCTTGAAGGAGTCTTGAAGGAGTCTTGAAGGAGTCTTGAAAGAGTCATGAAGGAGTCTTGAAAGAGTCATGAAGGAGTCTTGAAAGAGTCATGAAGGAGTCTTGAAAGAGTCATGAAGGAGTCTTGAAAGAGTCATGAAGGAGTCTTGAAAGAGTCATGAAGGAGTGTTGAGGACTCTTGAAGAAGTGTTGAAGGAGTCTTGAAGGAGTCTTGAAGGAGTCTTGAAGGAGTCTTGAAAGAGTCTTGAAAGAGTCTTGAAGGAGTCTTGAAGGAGTCTTGAAAGAGTCATGAAGGAGTCTTGAAAGAGTCATGAAGGAGTCTTGAAGGAGTCTTGAAAGAGTCTTGAAGGAGTCTTGAAAGAGTCATGAAGGAGTCTTGAAAGAGTCATGAAGGAGTCTTGAAAGAGTCATGAAGGAGTCTTGAAGGAGTCTTGAAGGAGTCTTGAAGAGTCTTGAAGGAGTCTTGAAGGAGTCTTGAAGGAGTCTTGAAGGAGTCTTGAAAGAGTCATGAAGGAGTCTTGAAAGAGTCTTGAAGGAGTCTTGAAAGAGTCTTGAAGGAGTCTTGAAGAGTCATGAAGGAGTCTTGAAAGAGTCATGAAGGAGTCTTGAAGGAGTCTTGAAGGAGTCTTGAAGGAGTCTTGAAAGAGTCATGAAGGAGTCTTGAAGGAGTCATGAAGGAGTCTTGAAAGAGTCATGAAGGAGTGTTGAGGGACTCTTGAAGAAGTGTTGAAGGAGTCTTGAAGGACTCTTGAAGGAGTCTTGAAGGAGTCTTGAAGGAGTCTTGAAAGAGTCATGAAGGAGTCTTGAAAGAGTCATGAAGGAGTCTTGAAAGAGTCATGAAGGAGTGTTGAGGGACTCTTGAAGAAGTGTTGAAGGAGTCTTGAAGGAGTCTTGAAGGAGTCTTGAAAGAGTCATGAAGGAGTCTTGAAGGAGTCTTGAAAGAGTGTTGAAGGAGTCTTGAAGGAGTCTTGAAGGAGTCATGAAGGAGTCTTGAAGGACTCTTGAAGGACTCTTGAAGGAGTCTTGAAGGAGTCTTGAAGGAGTGTTGAAAGAGTGTTGAAGGACTCTTGAAGGAGTCTCAAAGGAGTCATGAAGGAGTCTTGAATGAGTCTTGAAGGACTCTTGAAGGACTCTTGAAGGAGTCTTGAAGGAATCTTGAATGAGTGTTGAAGGACTCTTGAAGGAGTCTTAAAGGAGTCATGAAGGAGTCTTGAAAGAGTCATGAAGGAGTGTTGAGGGACTCTTGAAGAAGTGTTGAAGGAGTCTTGAAGGAGTCTTGAAGGAGTCTTGAAAGAGTCTTGAAAGAGTCATGAAGGAGTCATGAAGGAGTCTTGAAGGAGTCTTGAAAGAGTGTTGAAGGAGTCTTGAAGGAGTCTTGAAGGACTCTTGAAGGAGTCATGAAAGGGTCATAAAAGAGTCTTGAAGGAATCTTGAAGGAGTCTTAAAGGAGTCTTGAAGGAGTCTTGAAGGACTGTTGAAGGAGTCTTGAAGGACTCTAGGAGTCTTGAAAGAGTCATGAAGGAGTGTTGAAGGAATCTTGAAGGAGTGTTGAAGTAGTCTTGAAGGAATCTTGAAGGAGTTGAAGGAGTCTTGAAGGAGTCATGAAGGAGTCTTGAAGGAGTCTTGAAGGAGTCTTAAAGGAGTCATGAAGGAGTCTTGAATGAGTCTTGAAGGACTCTTGAAGGAATCTTGAAGGAGTCTTGAAGGACTCTTGAAGGAGTCTTGAAGGAGTCTTGAAGGACTCATGAAGGACTGTTGAAGGACTCTTGAATAAGTGTTGAAGGAGTCTTGAAGGACTGTTGAAGGAGTCTTGAAGGACTCTTGAAGGAGTCTTGAAGGAGTCTTGAAGGAGTCTTGAAGGACTCTTGAAGGAGTCTTGAAGGACTCTTGAAGGAGTCTTGAAGGAGTCTTGAAGGAGTGTTGAAAGAGTGTTGAAGGACTCTTGAAGAAGTGTTGAAGGAGTCTTGAAGGACTCGTGAAGGAGTCTTGAAGGAGTCTTGAAGGAGTCTTGAAGGACTCTTGAAGAAGTGTTGAAGGAGTCTTGAAGGACTCTTGAAGGAGTCTTGAAGGAGCCTTGAAGGAGTTTTGAAGGAGTCTTGAAGGACTGTTGAAGGACTGTTGAAGGACTCTTGAAGAAGTGTTGAAGGAGTCTTGAAGGACTCTTGAAGGAGTCTTGAAGGAGTCTTGAAGGACTGTTGAAGGACTGTTGAAGGACTCTTGAAGGAGTCTTGAAGGAGTGTTGAAGTAGTCTTGAAGGAATCTTGAAGGAGTTGAAGGAGTCTTGAAGGAGTCATGAAGGAGTCTTGAAGGAGTCTTGAAGGAGTGTTGAAGGAGTCTTGAAGGAGTCTTGAAGGAGTCTTGAAGGAGTCTTGAAGGAGTCATGAAGGAGTCATGAAGAAGTGTTGAAGGAGTCTTGAAGGAGTCTTGAAGGAGTGTTGAAGGAGTCTTGAAAGAGTCATGAAGGAATGTTGAAGGAGTCTTGAAGGAGTGTTGAAGGAGTCTTGAAGGAGTCATGAAGGAGTGTTGAAGGAGTCTTGAAGGAGTGTTGAAGGAGTGTTGAAGGAGTCTTGAAGGAGTCTTGAAGGAGTCTTGAGGAGTGTTGAAGGAGTGTTGAAGGAGTGTTGAAGGAGTCTTGAAGGAGTGTTGAAGGAGTGTTGAAGGAGTGTTGAAGGAGTCTTGAAGGAGTCATGAAGGAGTGTTGAAGGAGTCTTGAAGGAGTGTTGAAGGAGTGTTGAAGGAGTCTTGAAGGAGTCTTGAAGGAGTCTTGAGGGAGTGTTGAAGGAGTGTTGAAGGAGTGTTGAAGGAGTGTTGAAGGAGTCTTGAAGGAGTGTTAAAGGAGTGTTGAAGGAGTGTTGAAGGAGTCTTGAAGGAGTCTTTTAGAATAGCAGGTGGAATTTGTGGAAGACTTCCAGAGCAGCCTCTATATTCCTCCTGTTTGTAACTTCTACAAGGCGCTGCCTTCTTCATATTCAAAGCTGGTCTTGGGTTTACGGCAGCTTTTATTTACCAATCAACCGTGAGACACTGGTGCAGTGCAACCCTTTCAAAATAAAAGTGTTCCTCTCTGAAACTGGAGACAGCTGAGCGGCTGTGCAACTATTTCACTGTGGATGCCCCAAATACACCTAACCCACACACACACACACACACACACACACACACACACACACACACACACACACACACACACACACACACACACACACACACACACACACACACACTCCACATGTTTACAGCAGACACACACTGAGCCCCTGCCTGCCCCCATCTGACGACAGATGATGAGTCTTTGTGGAGAGGAAATGAGCTGCATCAGTTGTAGCAACAACACCGTTACCACGAGAACGCCCAGTGTAAACACACACACACACACATACAACACATACACACACACACACACACACACCCACACACACATACACACACATACACACACACACACACACACACACACACACACACACACACACACACACAGATTTTCAGCTGTGTAACTGACACACTCCCCTCATTACCTTTTACTGAACCCTGGCCGTGGATATATTGCTGCACGGAAAGAAGTGTCTTGGCCAAATAACCAAAAAAAGACACGAAGCAAATGACAAAGAGAGAGAGAGAGACAGACATAGGGAGAGAGAGAGAGAGAGAGAGCGAGAGAGAGTGAGAGAGAGAGAGAGAGAGAGAGACAGACACAGAGAGAGAGAGAGGAAAGAGGTTTACCAAAGACAGAAAGAGAGGCGTGCAGCGCTGAGAGCAACGGTCACATCTGGACCGAGTGAGACACACACACACACACACACACACACACACACACACACACACACACACACACACACACACACACACACACACACACACACATGTTGATGAAGGGGATGATGATTTTACTTCAGATTGGTCCAATTAATGATTGATCATTAAAGTGTTCTCAGAGCTGGTAAAGGTGCAGCTAGTTTGAATGGCTTTGTATACTGCAGGGTAGCTGCTGGATGTACTGCAGGTGAACTACAGTCTGATTTAAGGGGGATTATATTTACCATCATTAATCCTAATCTGCCTAGCAACTACAGGAATTAGATACATGTAGTAAAAGTACTGAAATCTCAAAATACTGCCATAAAAAGTCCAAGTGTGTGAATGAGTGTGTGAATGAGTGTGTGAATGAGTGTTTGAATGAGTGTGTGAATGAGTGTGTGAATGAGTGTGTGAATGAGTGTGTGAATGAGTGTGTGAATGAGTGTGTGAATGAGTGTGTGAATGAGTGTGTGAATGAGTGTTTGAATGAGTGTGTGAATGAGTGTGTGAATGAGTGTGTGAATGAGTGTGTAAACAGCTTCAAAACTATCCTCCTCCTGTTTCCAAACCTGTCTGAAACCCACATGCACCCCCTCTGAAGTGAAACCCTCTGTAAACACACACACAACTGAGAAACCCCCCATTACTGCACCATCATGAGCCCACCTGCCAAGGGTCCGGCGCTCCTGCATTATTTGGGTGAAGCAAAGAGAGGTGGCGCTCAGTGAGGGCCGTAAACTCCTCCTCAGGCTGGACTCTCGTTAAACGGAGAGCGCTCGTCGTGTCGGGGTGTTCAGCCGCCTGAGAAGAGGAAGTGAAGAGCAGACAAACAAGAGGACGTCTCAGTCCTCTCTCAGGAACACCATTAGGGCATCCTGGACCACAATGCATCCTGTTCTCTTGACTTTAGAGAGCACACTGAACCGTTCAAACACACATCGATCACTTCATCTCAAAGCACTTGCTCAGGTCGGATGGATTTGTCCAAATATCTATTTATGATAAACTTCGTCAAGCTTTCCGTCATCCAGCTGCTTCTCAAACTCTGCACCCTTAAGATGTGTGGAGATAAAAACAAAAGTCATCAATGACTGAAACATTCCAAAATAACATCCCTGTGAACTCTGGCCCAGGTTACAGCACACCTTAGCATTTTACATGAATTGTATTATTGGATTAGATTTATTCTTGAGGAGGGGGGCCCTGGTGGCAAACCCACCTTGACCCGCCCATGGAACCACGTCAGCAAACCTTTCTGTTCCTGCACCGAGCCTTTCCCCACTGTGGGACCAAAACACGGTTTGTGATTTTTGCATATGATGCACAGGTAGTGTGACATAAAGGGCGTCACTCTACAGAACTACTATACTTCTGAACAGCTGTGTGTTAATGTCTCTGTGTGGAGCTGCTGATCAGAATCACACTGAACAGAACTCATATAACTTACGCCCCGGTCTCGGTTAGCGTAGTCTGTTTCAAACGGTTCCATTTAAATATCAAACAATAGGGAGGCCGACACGCTGCAGACACGCTGCCGACACGCTGCAGACCCGCTGCAGACACGCTGCAGACCCGCTGCAGACACGCTGCAGACATGCTGCAGACCTGCTGCAGACCCGCTGCAGACCCGCTGCATCCCCAATAAGCACTTATGTTATCTGGTATAATTTGCAGGTGTTTTGGAACATTGGGGTTTTTATATCTGCATCATTTCTGAAGCTGCAGCGCGGATGCACCTGCCGGCCTCCGTAGAACCGTCACAGGAAGTGCAATTCTTTTGTATTCTCAAACATGAATGACGTGTGTTCATCTCCCAGGAGACTAGCAGGTATGTTCTGAGGCCAGGTGTGAACAGGACCTTTAGCAGTAGACAGCTTGCAAGAGCTCACATTGAAAGCAGATGTTTTCCTACCAAAGAAAAAGTCCCTGGAAAACCCGACTGGTCCAGACCCGCTGAACATCGCCCATCGAATTATGGGTCATTTTGTTCTGCATTTTTCAGAAGGTGAGAGGTAGGAGTGTACGTTCAGGGACTGTTTTTATAACCTGCAGAACCCACAAATGTTTCTCATTAAGGAAGATGTGCTTTGGACGATGCAGCAGGAGAGCTGTACTACGGTCAGCGTTAACTACAGGGGAAGGAAAATGAGAAATGGCGTCATTATGGGCCAAATATCCTGCCGCGTTCCAAGAGAGGATAGGTCCTTCATGTGCAGAGATCTGATGACTCCACGGAGGCCCACCAATCAAGAGACGTGAACCAAAAGGTCACGTCTCTTGATTGCAGCAACAAATCTCTGTCTAGATTTACTCGAGGCAGATCTTGGCAGCAGCCTGAGTTTAAATATGGGACGCTATCAGGGTCAGAGTTTGAGCTGCAGCTCGGGGAGTCCATTCTGAAACTCGGTCTCCCTCTGTGAGGAAGCAAACGCTCCCTCACTAACATGTGTGTCTTTGTTAAGAAAGGTAGGCAAATGTTCTATTGTCTTTATTCAAGTTAACGTTGATAATATACATTTACATAGGAAAATAAAGATGTATTTGAATACATTTCATTTAAAAGCCACACCATCACAACATCATTCAGCAGTCCCTTTGCTCAGACCTGGAGGCCTTCCTGTGCCAGTGCTCAAAGGGGGAGCACGCCTCCAGGCTGCTGCCTATATGTGTTCTGAGGAGGTGGAGTCTTGGCTGTGGTCGGTCTAAAAAGTGTGTGCTGTAAGGTGTGCCAGTTAAGTTAAAAACCATCCGTTTGGTTAAGGTGTCGTTTGTTTGGAATGTACAGTGTTTGGTAAGTTAAAAGAATGAATGTACTTAGGCCTTGAGGGTTTTGTTAAATGTTGAAAACATGTTTATTTTGTCTAAGTCTTCACTGCCCTTTCAGAGCCATGACCCGATTGCCCAGACTAGTTTGGGAAGGCAGGCCATCAGCTATAAAGGACTGGGAAGAGAAGGGAGAGGTTCATTTGTTTGCTGGTTGGTGAAAGAGCAGCACCTGTGGAAAGAGCAGTCTATGGTCCTGTAACTTATGTTCCGGTTCTTGTAAAAGGCTAGGAAATAAAAAGGCCTGTTTTTGTTGAAAGAAAACCTTTTTGTTGTCGTGATGTTTTATCACCTGCACCTCACATTGCAACACCTTCTGATGTCTCTGATGACTGATCAACATTCACAGAGGGGTCGACGCTCAGGATCATAGAGCTGGACAAACAAATATTTTTTCAGATACTTTTTTTGGCAACTTTCTTATTTCTTTCAACAATTTTTTGTCATCAATTTCCTTTTCCTGTATTTGCAGCGTTTGGTTTCTGCAGCTTTTAGTAAACTGCTCATGTTTCCTCTGCTGAATGTTCTCTAGATGCTGCATGTGTTGAAGAGCTGCTGCAGATGGTTCTGCAGGAGTTCTGATTGAGTTTCTGAAGCTGCATCCTCTCTGAAGCTGCATCCTCTCTGAAGCTGCATCCTCTCTGAAGCTGCATCCTCTCTGCATCCTCTCTGTATCTGCATCCTCTCTGAAGCTGCGTCCTCTCTGCATCCTCTCTGTATCTGCATCCTCTCTGCATCCTCTCTGCATCCTCTCTGAAGCTGCATCCTCTCTGAAGCGGCATCCTCTCTGCTTCCTCTCTGTATCTGCATCCTCTCTGAAGCTGCATCCTCTCTGTATCTGCATCCTCTCTGAAGCTACATCCACTCTGAAGCTGCATCCTCTCTGAAGCTGCATCCCCTCTGCATCCTCTCTGAAGCTGCATCCTCTCTGCATCCTCTCTGAAGCTGCATCCTCTCTGAAGCTGCATCCTCTCTGCATCCTCTCTGAAGCTGCATCCTCTCTGCATCCTCTCTGAAGCTGCATCCTCTCTGAAGCTGCATCCTCTCTGCATCCTCTCTGAAGCTGCATCCTCTCTGAAGCTACATCCACTCTGAAGCTGCATCCTCTCTGAAGCTGCATCCCCTCTGCATCCTCTCTGAAGCTACATCCACTCTGAAGCTGCATCCTCTCTGAAGCTGCATCCCCTCTGCATCCTCTCTGAAGCTGCATCCTCTCTGAAGCTGCATCCTCTCTGAAGCTGCATCCTCTCTGAAGCTGCATCCTCTCTGAAGCGGCATCCTCTCTGAAGCTGCATCCTCTCTGCATCCTCTCTGAAGCTGCATCCTCTCTGAAGCTGCATCCTCTCTGCATCCTCTCTGAAGCTGCATCCCCTCTGCATCCTCTCTGAAGCTGCATCCTCTCTGAAGCTGCATCCCCTCTGCATCCTCTCTGAAGCTGCATCCTCTCTGAAGCTGCATCCCCTCTGCATCCTCTCTGAAGCTGCATCCTCTCTGAAGCTGCATCCTCTCTGAAGCTGCATCCTCTCTGTATCTGCATCCTCTCTGAAGCTGCATCCTCTCTGCATCCTCTCTGAAGCTGCATCCTCTCTGAAGCTGCTCCTCCTGATAGAAGAGGTCTGGGATGTTGAAGTGTGTGTTGCTGTCGGATCAGAGTAATGCAAACTGTGAAATAAAGGAAAGTGCAGAGATGTGTTATTGACGACTCTCTGCACACAGCTGTTACAACAGAACGGACAGAGCCCCCTCTGTGTCCAGTATGCAACACATCCCCCATCCTCACTTTCATCTCTACATCAAGTTATGCAAGTGCTTATTGTTCAAGGCACGCATTAACATCAATATCCTTTATCTGCATATATTGGTGGAACGATGTTGGGTTGGTAGTTTTTGTGATGCTGCTACGTTTCTCTTTAGATTCACACTAAGCCAAATATCAGAAATGGATTCAGCATCATCAATAATCCCGCAACTCACATCCAAATCCGCAGAGCCAAACTGCAGCCTGAACTCTAGTCCGTATTGCTATAATGTTAATGACCAGATTGATGCTAATTGTGCTAATCACCCAACATCTGCAGGTTAGCATCCGGCAGTTTCTATGTGCTGGAGACCCCTACTCTACAACCAATCCCACATGATCCGGCAATGAGCAGAACTGTAACTTTTCATTACTGTGTAACGACTAAAGCATCTCCCATTCTGACCCTTACTCACCCCCAAAATTAGTTTTATATCAGTAACTGACCCTCTGTCATCAAACAGCTGATCAGAATCAGGTAATGAGGCACTGATTAAAATCAGTAGACAGGTCCTGAGTGAGGACTGTCTCCTACCGTTGTTAAAGAACTGTTCCGGAATAAAGATTTCATTTCGTTTCCAAGTACCGAGTAGTCCTTCCATCACTGGGAACCCAGGTGTGAGCCCGAACGCTCACATATATTAATCAATCCAACTTTTTAATTAAATGGCAATCACACTGCGCCTTGCAGGGCTGATTAGCGTGCACAAGTTTCCCCTTAGTTTCTTATTTCTTAGGATTATCAAAGACCCCCATCACCCCCAGAACCAAACAGTTCCATCTGCTTTCGTCTGCTTTCGTCTGGAGGGCGGTGGAGGCCACGATGGGACTCCTCCGCAGTCAGCTGGACCACTCACAAAACAGAACCACCGAGACAGGAGCACCGACGAGACAGGAGCACCGACGAGACAGGAGACAGGAGCACCGACGAGACAGCAGCACCGACGAGACAGGAGACAGGAGCACCGACGAGACAGCAGCACCGACGAGACAGGAGCACGAGACAGCGGGACCCCCGACGGAGGAGGTACTGGAATTGGCGAACCCTGAAGGAACAGGTGCTGGATTGGGCGGGGTCCCTCTGCTGTTATATAGCACTCACAGAATAAGTCTCCTCTTACTTTAATGCAGCATGCAGACTCAGGTATGAACTGGGATGAGCAGCTGAGTTTAATCAGGGTATTGTGACAGAAGGCTCTCAGTATCACAAAAACAGAAATACTGCGTCTATAATGAGGTCCTCTGTCAGAGACATGTCCTCTGGAGGAGACAGGTCCTCTGTCAGAGACAGGTCCTCTAACAGAGACAGGTCCTCTGTCAGAGACAGGTCCTCTAACAGAGACAGGTCCTCTGGAGGAGACGGGTCCTCTGTCAGAGACTGTTCCTCTATCAGAGACAGGTTCTCTGTCAGAGACAGGTCCTCTATCAGAGACTGGTTCTCTGTCAGAGACGGGTCCTCTGGAGGAGACGTGTCCTCAGGAGGAGGAGGAGGCGATGAAGAAATGTTGAAACGTTGGGCCAGGTTTCTGAGTTCACCCCCCCACACACACCTCCTGCCAGCACCCCCTCACAGATGTTGTGAAATCTAGACTCCGGCACTCTGCAGAGTCAGCTCCTCTGTGGAACCTGCAGCTCCTGAACAACTGCTCTAAAGTTGAGTCACGCCTTCTGCTGCATCTCAGGGGAGAGGGTCCATCTGCAGAGTATGATTACTTATACCTGCCGTACAGTGCACTTTAGATCTGAGGACTCCTTCCAGTCTGCAGGTAAAGATGTGATGGGGTCATTTCATACATTTAAAGAATGCAGAAAGTGAAGCAAAGACACGACGGAGGCGGGGGCTGGTGGGGGGGGGGGGGGGTCCACAGAGACACAAACTGTCGTCAAACAGATCATGAGGAGGTCTCAGAGCTGGCACCTTAAAGTGGCTGATTTCACAGTTCCCCCATTAACTGTGGACTTTCTCCCATTAACTGACACACACACACACACACACACACACACACACACACACACACACACACACACACACACACACACTCACACACACACACACACACACACACACACACACACACACACACACACGACCTCAAGCCCCGTTGTGTTTACACCTCCGTGTCAACATCTGTTTACATTTCACCCAAACAAAAGCTGAAAGCAGATTCCAGATTAAGGTCGACGTCTGCTGTAAAACTGACAGAGAGCACCCTCTTAACCCCCCCACACACACACACACACACACACACACACACACACACACACACACACACACACACACACACACACACACACACACACACACACACACACACAAAATGAAAGGTTCGTTATAGCTCCACCATCTGGTCAAAGGTGACCCACTACACCCCACAAAGCGTTCAGGAGAGGGGTCGCTCTCCATAATGTAAACCCTGCTAACAGCACCGGAGCTAACCATGAGGGCTAGCTATAGCGAAACATAACAAACGCATGAAAGCAACAACACACTTATTGAAGGGGCCATATGCTTTTGGGTTCTCCCTTTCCTGTAGTGTGTTATTTATGTCTGTGTGTAATAGGTCTGCAAAAGCTAAAATCCCAAAGTTCAGGCCAGAGGGAGATTCTCTCCCACATCCCTCCCTTTCAGGCTGTATGCACACTAACTTTACCTAAGCTGAAATACCGAGATGGTTTTTCATCTCAGCAGGGTAACCTCTTAAACCCAGATGCAGCAGCTTGTAAGAAACAGCGTCTCAGGGCATGCTAACATTTGACAACCTATTAATGTGGCATACCCACTGAACGGGAAGAGACTCAGCTACCAGACCCTATCAACCATTCTTACCAAAACGAAACACAACTCCAACACCAAGCGTCTAAATCAGCACTGATCGAAAACGAGCTGACGCTACATGTTGTGAGTGGTCGGAAGAATTAACGCGCATCCACATTGAAGATCCGTTATCGCCTTTATTTGCAGAACAAACTGACCAAAGCGAAACACTTTCAAACTGAAGAAGAATAGTACGGCGTAGCTCTTCCCCATTTCCCCTGCGGTCTATCATGCGGTTAATACATTGTTTGACTTCCACTCATCCTCACACCTGCCACCTGTTAAAGGGCCAAAGCCCGACCTATGTGATGTCATTACATCGGTATGTGGCATCAATCAAAAACAATAATAGATCTGAGTAACAGAGCACTGTGCAAACCTTCATAATGTTTCATTATTAATATAAATCAGGTAGAAAGGCCAAATGGCTTCAACATTCCAGGCTCCAATTGACCACTAGAGGGCAATTCACACACGTAACATAAAAAGAAGCCATAAACTCAAAAGTCCTTGGATCGCAAAGTTCAAGGTTGTACAGTGTCCATTCTTAGTCCTTCGCAAAAAATAGTTTAAAGAGTTCATTGGTCAAGAGTCGAAAAAGAAAAGACTTGAAAATTCATCTAATGATTCAAAAGGGGAAAAAGTCCCCCTTGTTTTCTGAAATCGTCTTTCTGAGGATAAGTCATAAAACAAATCCGCATTCACCATCGTCAGGCACAGCTTTGTCAGGTCTGTCGTGTCTGTGTTGTCAGGTCATATCTCTCAACAGGCACAGCTTTGTAATCGGCCTTTCCAAGGTGCCATTTTTTGTCGTGATCTCGACACGCCGTACAAATCCATTTCTATCAGGAAGGGTTTCTGTTATGTGTCCCAAAGGCCAGGAGTTTCGAGGGGAACTTTCATCGACTAGCAGCACTATGTCTCCGGGCTTCAGGTTTCTTTTCACCTTGTTCCATTTCTGCCTCTCCTGCATCAATGAAAGATACTCCCGTGTCCAGCGCTTCCAGAAGAGGTCCGATATATACTAGACTTGTCTCCATCTTCTCCTGGAGTAGATGTCATTTTTCTCCAAAATTCCAGGGGTAAGTATAGGCATTCCTTTCAGCTGGAGCAGATGGTTTGGTGTAAGCGGTTCCGGGTCTTTTGCATCTTCAGATACCAGGGTAATGGGACGGTTGTTCATGATTGCATCCACTTCTCACAGAGCTGTTTGAGACTTTCATCCTCCAGGGTTTGTTCCTTCGTGATTGAGTAGAGGATCTTTTTGATGATTCGGATGAGGCGCTCCCATACACCTCCATGATGAGGACCATAAGGGGGATTGAATGTCCACTTTATACCTTCAACTTGAAACGTATTCTGAATCCTATTGAGTAGGGCAAGTGCTTCTCGAAGTTCTCTTTCGGTTCCTACGAAATTAGTTCCATTATCAGAGGTGATTTTCTTTACTTGGCCTCTCCTACAGATAAACCTCCTGAGTGCTGAGATATAGGAATTTGTATCGAGGGAGTAGGCCATCTCCAGGTGTACAGCTCTACAGGCAAGGCAGGTAACAAGGCTCCATACTTCTTCACTTAGCTCTTTACTTCAATTGGGCCAAAGTAGTCCAGCCCAGTATTGGTGAAGGGTGGCAGGTTGGGTGTTACACGGTTTAGAGGTAGGTCCGCCAGTTTTTGCTTCATTGTGGTCCCATTTCATCGCCTGTGTGGGGGGGTTGCTGTGTTCTCACACTGAGTAATCCCTCCAGTTCTTCCTTCCAGACGTAGCCTAGCTTAGCACAACTCATCCTGCTCCCCATTCTCTGCAGCTTCTTATGTATTTGATCTCATTCTTCCACAAACATCATAATGTGAGCTAACAATGCAGATCCACATTTCAGTCAGTGAGCAGCTCTTTGATGGATATCCAGGATCTCCCAGAGGAGTGAGTCTGTGTGGTTCTCCTGTCCTGTGTTTGTTTCTAGAATAATGAGCAGCTATTTCCTGTAAGCTGAGAGCTGTGGCACTCAGTCGTAGTGTTTGCAGAGAAGATATGATGGGATGTAAAGCATGAGATCAGTCAGGACTCTGAAGCTGACTCAAAGAACAAACACTGATTTTAGACCTGATCCAGAACTGTTGGGTTGTGTTCATCCCTACAGGATCAATGGAGAGACGTTCAGAGCCAAGATCCAGAAGAGCTGTGAGTACTGAAACCATATCCTCCATTCATCAAGATATTCTACATTAAACTCTGATCTGAAATGAAACATATGGACCTGGTCCATCTTGTTTCAGCTCTCTTCAATCTTTGTAGCTGCTAATGTTTCTCTGTTCATGTGTGATGATTCTTTCTCTGCCTCTTCTTTCTCCATCAGGAGACTCGATGTGAACAGGAAGTGGAAACTGGAGGAACTGACTGGATATTTTCCATAAAACAATCCATTTCCCTTCAAGCTGTGCAGGTGTATGTGTCCCTGAACAACCCTGTGACCCTAAATGACCTCCTGACCTCTGACTCTGCGTCCCTTACTTCGTACATCATCAGTTTGAGTTAGTGGGGAACCACCAACACACATCAGACTCTTCCAGAGGCGCCAGTGATCACAGTTAGAGTAACACATGTGGACATGAAGAGTAAAACCATATTTCAGGGATTATGATTCTGTATGAAACCTGCTGTGGAGGGTGAAAGTGGCTTTGGGCTAAACTCCTGGAGGAGAAGGACTTTGATTTCATGTGTCTTTATCTTCTCAGCGTCTTGTCTTCAGATGGTGTAACTGTAAAATCCATCCTCTCAATCACTGTTCATCAGATCTACTGTTCTGTGTGTTGCTAGAGAGATAGACATGTGGGGTTCCTCAAGGCTCCATCCTGGGCCCTCTCCTCTTTACCATCTGCATGCTACCACCGGCTCAGACACTGAAAGCTATCTATTAGCTCGTTTTGTATTTACTTTATTCTCTTTGCTTTTTAATGACTGCTTTTAAAAGCCGTTTCATAATGTGTTTCTGCTGCACTGTCTCTTAGAGCTCTACTGATTTTAGTTCTGTAAAGTGCTCTGCCTTGTGTTGAAAGGTGTTGTATTAATAAAGAGACCCTTTGAGTGTCCGTCCTGTAACTCCTGAACTGTACGGCCAGAAACACAATGACGCTTTCCCCAAATCACTGAGATCAGACAAATATATTCATATAAACCCTTTCTGCCATTTCTTATTATAATGAGACATTCTGAAACTTGAAAGAAGAGCAGAATTTTAAAAAATCAGAAAAAAGTTTGAGAATAAAGTCGTCTGAAAAGTGTCAAAAGAAAACGTTAGAAAAGTAAGAAAGCTTTTACTTCAGTAAAGATGTTGAAACGGAAAAAAGAGAGGACTGAAAATGGTCAAAATGTTTGGATGTCAGATTCCTTAAAAAAATGAAGATCCTTAGATCGAAAAAATGTCCCAAAACATTTTCCATTTTCAAAAAAGTCAAAAGGTCAGGGTTCGGAAATCGACGGGATTTTTGGAAAATAAGCAGAATTCTGAAAAATGTTTGAACTCTGAAAAATGGATTTGAAGGAAAGTCAGAAATCTGAAGAAAGAAGGGTTCAGAAAATGAGAGGATTTAAAACAGTCTCTTTATTAAAAACAGCCGAATTCCAAAAGTGTTTGATTTTGAGAAAAAGAGAAAGTCATCATTTCAGTGACAGGTCCCTGAAGGTGGCAGGGGGAGATGTAGACAGTAACCAGTGAATTGATGGAGTCAGAGAAAAGTGAGCAAGTGTGTTTATTCTTTAGCAGCAGAAAATGCCCACAAATAATCCTGAAGAGGAGAGGACAGAGGAGAGTGGCACAAAAAGTACCGGAATCAAAACAAGACCTTCATTTAAACAAGTGTGTGTGTGTGTGTGTGTGTGTGTGTTCCTGAGTCCTGATGGATCCTCCTATCACCTTTCCTTAACCCCGTGACGCTCGCAGAGGTTAAGGGACAGTGGTTGGAAAAGACGGTAGAGGGTTTTTAATAATTGGACCGCAGCCCTGGGGTATACACTCCTCCCCAGCTGCGAGTCACAGTTTCAAGCAGCTTCAGATCGACACTTTGCAACAAGCTTTCAGTCCTCCGAGGAAGAAACACCAGGAGACAGATGATGGAGAGCACAGCGCTTTAATTTACCGGTTGGGTTGTGAATGCAACACGGACAGTTTGCGTTGCATTCAGGGGCGAGGGCCCAGGGGGCTCCCTGACTAGAGTCCAGAGGAGAGGGGAGTCCTTCCTTTCTTCCGAGTCTCAATGAGCAGCGGTTCAAAGTGAGCCCCTACCACCCTCCGGTTTCTCCTGGCCTCCACACGGCAGACTCATCACCGTGTGAAAGAGACCACACCTCTTCCTCTTCCTCTCTGAGGCCGGACGCTCCGTGGATTCTTCATCACCTTGTGTTTCCCCCTGGAGGGAGGAGAAAGGGTTTAACTGGAGACAGAAAGACAGGAGTGTAAAAGTCCTTCATCCCAAACCCGCTCTGACAGGTTTATGTATCAGGTCACTGAAAGGTCATAGAGTGTCACAAGCTGAGGTTCTGTTAGTGTTCTGCAGAAGAACCGGCACACACTGCTGCCTGGTGAGGAAGGAACATCCAGCTCAGATGTTGTAGACTACATTGGGAAAGGATTTGTGACGTCTGGGTGAGAGTGTCGCTGCAGGGGTTGTAAATGTGCTTTGCTGCTGCTGTGCCCCCACAGAGCCCCTGGATGTGTGTCAGTGTGTAGAGTGTGTGTGCTCCCACCTGCAGCAGCGTCAGCTAAACATTTTCTTTAGTTTGGAGAGGAAGCCCCCCCCCTCCTCTTCTTCAGGCTGTGTGTGCCGTAGCTCCTCAGAGCTGCTGCTGCCCCCTCCTGGACACAAACGCACCCTGCATCACTTTGAATACTATTCTGCTTGTATTTCTATTGTGTGTGTGTGTGTGTGTGTGTGTGTGTGTGTGTGTGTGTGTGTGTGTGTGTGTGTGTGTGTGTGTGTGTGTGTGTGTGTGTGTGTGTGTGTGTGTGTGTGTCTGACCTGCAGAGGGTTCAACTCCGTTCACCGTCCCCGGCACGTCGGTCTCGTCTTCAGCGTAACTGAGCAGCAGAGAGCGCTGCCTGCGCGTCAACTTCCTGCAGGGACAGGAAACACTTTAATGCAGACAGAGTGCATCATGGGAGATGTAGTGTTCTGTAAAATATAAGAGGACACTTTCTGATCCTACAGATCTCGGTGTCTTCCCTTCTAAGGTCACATGGTCCTGTTGTCTAACATAGAATTACTTTCTCTAAGTAATCCCATTACTCTACTTTACATGATGACAGTAGGTACAGATCACTTTTTAAAGGACCCCTCCCCACCCTGGTTACACTGACTTTGGCACTCTGATCTTGATGTGCACGTAGTGATCTCCGTAGCTGTAGCTGTTCATCCTGCGGATCCCTTTGCCCTGCAGCCGGATCACCTGATCTGCCTGGCAACTGGCAGGAACCTGACACAGAAGAGGGATTTGAGTCTCTGAAGACCATTTACATGCACTGGAGATCACATGTGGCCCCCTGGAGATCACATGTGGCCCCCTGGAGATCACGAGCCCCCCCCCCCCGGAGATCACATGTGGCCCCCTGGAAATCACATGTGGCCCCTTGGAGATCACGTGTGGCCTCTCCATGCTGTTTGAATAAAGGTTAAGTGATATTGAATGTCTCACGATGATGCTGATGGTCTGGTAGAGCCCGGGCCCCGTGGCGGTGCCCCCCAGGATGGCCTGAGCCACGGAGATCAACACGTCGGAGTGGATGTCGGCTCCGTTGCGCCTGAACACCGGGCTCCTCTGCACCTGCACAGGTACAACCAGATTTCCCTGATCAGAACCTCCTCCTCCGGACTTTGGATCTGTGATTATTGAGTTTGGTATATTTCACGTGTTGCTTAACATGCTGCTGCTGCGCAACCCCGTGTCCTCATTGGGGATAAATGAAGTAGTTCAAACCCTTCAGCTCCGACAGGACTCACCCTGAACGTGATGAGGATCTCTTTGCTGCCCACTGACATGCGCACCGACTGACCGTGCTCCACTCCTGAGAGAGAAAGCAACACACAGATTTAACATTCAACTCACTGAATACACCGACCATCTACCAGTGATACACAGGGTCCCAGACCTGAGTACTTCTACTTTACTCAAGACCTGAGTACTTCTACTTTACTCAAGATCTGAGTACTTCTACTTTACTAAAGACCTGAGTACTTCTACTTTACTCAAGACCTGAGTACTTCTACTTTACTCAAGACCTGAGTACTTCTACTTTACTCAAGATCTGAGTACTTCTACTTTACTAAAGACCTGAGTACTTCTACTTTACTCAAGACCTGAGTACTTCTACTTTACTCAAAACCTGAGTAATTCGACTTTACTCAAGATCTGAGTACTTCGACTTTACTCAAGATCTGAGTACTTCTACTTTACTCAAAACCTGAGTACTTCTACTTTACTCAAGACCTGAGTACTTCTACTTTACTCAAGATCTGAGTACTTCTACTTTACTCAAGTACCAGATCGGAGTACTTCTACTTTACTCAAGACTCAAGATCTGAGTACTTCGACTTTACTCAAGATCTGAGTACTTCTACTTTACTCAAGTACCAGATTGGAGTACTTCTACTTTACTCAAGACCTGAGTACTTCTACTTTACTCAAGATCTGAGTACTTCTACTTTACTCAAGATCTGAGTACTTTTACTTTACTCAAGTACCAGATCGGAGTACTTCTACTTTACTCAAGATCTGAGTACTTCTACTTTACTCAAGTACCAGATCTGAGTACTTCTACTTTACTCAAGCTCTGAGTTCTTCTACTTTACTCAAGATCTGAGTACTTCTACTTTACTCAAGTACCAGATTGGAGTACTTCTACTTTACTCAAGATCTGAGTACTTCTACTTTACTCAAGATCTGAGTACTTCTACTTTACTCAAGTACCAGATTGGAGTACTTCTACTTTACTCAAAATCTGAGTACTTCTACTTGTACTGAGTACCAGACCTGAGTACTTCTCCCCACTGTGAGGGGAACCCACCTGCAGGGACGGGCACGGTGACGGTCTGCCTCTTCTTGGTCTGACCGGACCCCCGGCACAGGACGCAGGGCGTGATGATGTTGGAGCCCCGCCCCCCACAGCGGCGGCAGGCGCTGCGCATCATGAAGGGCCCCGTGTTCAACGACTCCTGCAGACACAACCAGGAATGTGACCATGTATCATCCGTCTGTAGCTACCGCCCAAAGAACCTCTCTGAGGAAGAGCCCGCTCACCATGCCGGTGCCGTTGCAGTAGTGGCAGTGAGACACTCTGGTGCCGGGCTCGCTCCCCTTCCCGTCGCAGCGGGGACAGGCGTCGTCCAGGTTCACCGTCAGCGGCTTGTTAGCACCCTTTGCCGCCTCAGAGAACGTCAGCTCCATCACAAACTGTGGGAGGAGACCATCTGACATTTACCTACAAGCACACCTGGTAGATTTAAGGGAC
The DNA here is from genome assembly GCF_036324505.1 of Eleginops maclovinus. Lineage (NCBI taxonomy): Eukaryota > Metazoa > Chordata > Actinopteri > Perciformes > Eleginopidae > Eleginops > Eleginops maclovinus. Next base: position 1,656,951 of record NC_086352.1, read on the forward strand.
ACTTTAAAGAGTCCTCTCCTGCTGATGTTCAGGTGTATATCAGTATGTAGTGTCTCTACTTTAAAGAGTCCTCTCCTGCTGATGTTCAGGTGTATATCAGTATGTAGTGTCTCTACTTTAAAGAGTCCTCTCCTGCTGATGTTCAGGTGTATATCAGTATGTAGTGTCTCTACTTTAAAGAGTCCTCTCCTGCTGATGTTCAGGTGTATATCAGTATGTAGAGTCTCTACTTTAAAGAGTCCTCTCCTGCTGATGTTCAGGTGTGTCTCAGTATGTAGTGTCTCTACTTTAAAGAGTCCTCTCCTGCTGATGTTCAGGTGTATATCAGTATGTAGAGTCTCTACTTTAAAGAGTCCTCTCCTGCTGATGTTCAGGTGTATATCAGTATGTAGCGTCTCTACTTTAAAGAGTCCTCTCCTGCTGATGTTCAGGTGTATATCAGTGTGTAGCGTCTCTACTTTAAAGAGTCCTCTCCTGCTGATGTTCAGGTGTATATCAGTATGTAGCGTCTCTACTTTAAAGAGTCCTCTCCTGCTGATGTTCAGGTGTATATCAGTATGTAGTGTCTCTACTTTAAAGAGTCCTCTCCTGCTGATGTTCAGGTGTATATCAGTGTGTAGCGTCTCTACTTTAAAGAGTCCTCTCCTGCTGATGTTCAGGTGTATATCAGTATGTAGTGTCTCTACTTTAAAGAGTCCTCTCCTGCTGATGTTCAGGTGTATATCAGTGTGTAGCGTCTCTACTTTAAAGAGTCCTCTCCTGTGATTGGTCAACCGCTTAGAGATGTCCCGCCCCTTTCCCCTATCACATACAATGTGCTGTAGCCAATAGGAGGGGACAGAATGTGTTTTTGAAGCAGGGTCTGAGTACCTCTGGTCTCTGTTCGAACATGCTGTTGAGGTCTCCGAAGCCCCTCCCTGAGCTGAACTCTCCAAAGATCTTCCGGAACAGCTCCTCGGGGTTGATGTTGGACCCCCCCGCTCTGTAGTACTGCTGCTGGCTGGACCCCCCGCCTCGGCTCGGGTCGAAGCCCGCCGCTCCATACGTGTCATACTGCTTCTTCTTCAGCTCGTCACTCAGCACCTACACACACACGCACACACGCACACACGCTCACACACACACACACACACACACACACACACACACACACACACACACACACACACACACACACACACACACACACACACACACACACACACACACACACACAGTTTTTCATTGGCTAAAGCTAAACTCAAATATTTTACACAGAACTTGAAGGCCCAGACTTTTAGTCGACTAAAACTTGAATAAGAGAAGCAGGACTGGAGTGACAGAGACACTCGACATTAGGTGTAAACACATCTGATGACTGAACCTCGTAGGCGTCGGCCAGCTTGGCAAACTTCTCTTTCGACTCGGGGTCGTCTGGGTTCGTGTCGGGGTGGAACTTCTTCGCCAACTGCAGAGAAACACAAAAAGAGGAAGTCGGTTTAGTGTTTTTGCACACGAAGGGGACGAGCCGACTGTATTTCTGAGGAAGCTGAGACCCTTCATCTTACAGCAACATGTTGGAGATCTTCTACCAGTCTGTCGTCAATAAACAGGCTTTAGTGTAAACCGGTATCAGGGTCTCTGCTCCTCTCTCTGGGGGCGTGCGCCCTCAAACCAAAATAAAGATTTCCCCGTAAAATGTTAAAGTGCTGCCAGAGAACAATCTCTCAGAAAGGGTTTACTGAGTCCAGAGATATGGAGATGGGGTCAGATGTTTGGTCAGACGCAGAGACAGCTTACGGAGAATAAAGAGGGGATGGATGTCCGGTGGGTCTGCGGGGGACGAGTGGCAGGCAGCAGGCTGACACTGAGACTGAGATTTCTGATCCTTTCTTTTACTCTCCTTTTTTCTGGAGAGGAAGTAAAGGAACCGGAGCTCTGGATTTATTTGTGGTTTGAGCTGCAATATATGACTCAGCAGCTTTAAGACGTGAAGACACTATTATTTTAATGCAGGATTTTCACCAGAAAGTGGGCGGGGCTTAATTTAGTCTATATTCTTCTAGAAAACCCCCTGAATAAAGTATATCTCATCACAGGATTCCCTGGTTCTTTTAGCCGCTGCGTTCGTCTACAATCTGTTATTTTGTACGTTTTTCGGTTGTTGGTGTGCTGTGGGGTTTTATCATTGAATGTACCGCGGCTCAAAGACTCTGTGGTTGATGTCAGGGACGCAGTGGCTGAGCGGTGTGAGGACTGTGAACAGAAGTCTGACCTGGTAGTAAGCCTTCTTGATTTCCTTCTGTGTGGCGGTGCGGGGGACGCCCAACACCTGGTACAAATCCTCCTTGTTTCCCGAGCGGCTGCTGGTGTGAAAACAGCGACAGGACGTCGGGCCTGCAGAGAGAATGAGGAATGAAGGACTACTGAGAGGAAATCAAAATAAACCTTCCCTTCAGACGGACAGCGCTATAATGGTAGACTGTGAGGGAGTGTGGTCGTCCTTCACCCAGGAGGTTGCTGGTTTGATCCCAGCCCTGCCGTCAACATGTGGATGTGTCCTTGGGCACGATACTGAACCCTGAGGTGCTCCTGATGGCCAACGGTGTGTGTGTGTGTGTGTGTGTGTGTGTTAGCTTCCCTAGAGCAATGTGAAGCTTTGAGGAAGACCTGATGAAGAGGTATACAAGTACAGAACATGTATAATACCACAAGCATAGAAATATATAAATATATATATATATATATATTTATATATTTCATTTTTTTTTTTTTTTGGGGGGGGGGGGGGGTGTAATTTTAGAGTCAGGAGATTAAGGATCCCCTTGGGTCTGCAGAATTACCCCCATTGTTCTCAAGACGTTCTCTTGTGCACTATAAACCAGGGTTCCTGATGACTGCTGTTCTTTGAGCACGCGTTTTCTCTGAACATGTACAACAAGTTATCCTTTTAGGAAGTGTTGGGACCCCCGCGTGAATGACACCTCTGTGATGCTAACAGTGTGATGCTAACAGTTAGCTCCTCACCTGTCACTCCTCTCAATGTCACCACATTTCTCCCTGAAGCCTGACAGCAGCTCCGGTAGTTGGCCCTCTCCCCCCGGGGGGTCGGCCACACCGAGGCCGAGCAGACTGCTGCATGTCGGGCAGAGACGGATAGGAACCGACCGCTCAGTCCCGAGCAGAGCAGCCGTGCAGCGGAGGACGCCATCTTTGCGTCACTGTCAGTGAGTCAGAGGCGGTCTGCGCATGTGCGGGATGTTGGTGAATGTAGTTTTCAATGGAACTGTGAAAAGTACAAATTAGAGTTCAAAAGTAAATGAAAATACAATTAAAAAAACAAAACACTAAAGCAAACATTGACTCATTAAGAGAATATGGAGGATAATAAAGTCATGATGCACGAATGGTGTGTTTATTGCAAGAAATCAATGCAGAATGAATGCAGCTACTGTACATAGGCCTACATGTATAGGTGTATATATTATAGCACACACATCTGCCAAAGGTCATCCACAACAGCCAATCATATCATATTGTAATAATGCCTTTGGATCAGAATCAGAATGGGTTTTATTAGAACGTGGCAAAACAAAGACAACACAAATGGGCTGTTATGATTTAGAACGATCCCCAGACCAAGATATAATATACTGCGTTTAAAGTGGAGAGCTGTGCTGATTAAAAGAGGACGTGTGGCGAGGAAATGTGCAGGATCTACAATTAGGAGAGAAGCAGATGTTGTTCACATGAGGTGCATTAATGTGATGCATCATGTTATTATGGGCTGGATAAAGGGTCAGTGTCAGTGGGGGACCCGGGCCTTGTGAGAAGCTGTTCCCTGCCCGCCGCTGGGTCCTGGAGGGATGGCAGGTTATAATGATTGTATTTGTTGTGTTTGCAGAGTGATCTTATTGAAACTGATCGGAACAGCTGACCGGTAGAGCTTTGCTGCATGCACCCTGCTGCTGACACTAGCTGGCGCCACAGAGCCATGAGTAAAACACACTGCAGTTCAACAGCAGCTGGACCAGGTTGGAAACTGACTTGTGTTTTCCTGAAGGGAACCATTTCTATCACTGATAGACTGACAAAGACACGCACTTTATGCATGTTATCATTAAATTCAGTGCATAACATGAACGGTGAGAACAGCTGAGGAACTGCAGCATGACACACGCTGTAGACAAGCTGTACCACAAAGCACTGGTCCTTTAGTGTCTCTGTAGTCCTGTAGTCTCTCTGTAGTCCTTTAGTCTCTCTGTAGTCCTTTAGTCTCTCTGTAGTCCTTTAGTCTCTCTGTAGTCCTTTAGTGTCTCTATAGTCCTTTAGTCTCTCTGTAGTCCTTTAGTGTCTCTGTAGTCCTTTAGTGTCTCTGTAGTCCTTTAGTCTCTCTGTAGTCCTTTAGTCTCTCTGTAGTCCTTTAGTCTCTCTGTAGTCCTTTAGTGTCTCTGTAGTCCTTAGTGTCTCTGTAGTCCTTTAGTGTCTCTGTAGTCCTTTAGTGTCTCTGTAGTCCTTAGTGTCTCTGTAGTCCTGTAGTGTCTCTGTAGTCCTTTAGTGTCTCTGTAGTCCTTTAGTGTCTCTGTAGTCCTTAGTGTCTCTGTAGTCCTTTAGGTCTCTGTAGTCCTTTAGTCTCTCTGTAGTCCTTTAGTGTCTCTGTAGTCCTTTAGTGTCTCTGTAGTCCTTTAGTGTCTCTGTAGTCCTTTAGTGTCTCTGTAGTCCTTAGTGTCTCTGTAGTCCTGTAGGGTCTCTGTAGTCCTGTAGGGTCTCTGTAGTCCTTTAGTCTCTCTGTAGTCCTTTAGTGTCTCTGTAGTCCTTTAGTGTCTCTGTAGTCCTTTAGTGTCTCTGTAGTCCTTTAGTGTCTCTGTAGTCCTGTAGGGTCTCTGTAGTCCTGTAGGGTCTCTGTAGTCCTTTAGTGTCTCTGTAGTCCTTTAGTGTCTCCGTAGTCCTGTAGTGTCTCTGTAGTCCTTTAGTGTCTCTGTAGTCCTTTAGTGTCTCTCCGTAGTCCTGTAGGGTCTCTGTAGTCCTGTAGGGTCTCTGTAGTCCTGTAGGGTCTCTGTAGTCCTGTAGGGTCTCTGTAGTCCTGTAGTGTCTCTGTAGTCCTGTAGTGTCTCTGTAGTCCTGTAGTGTCTCTGTAGTCCTGTAGTGTCTCTGTAGTCCTGTAGGGTCTCTGTAGTCCTGTAGTGTCTCTGTAGTCCTGTAGGGTCTCCGTCTGTCTTCTTGTCGTAGCTTTGTGTCTCTTTGAGTAACATCTGGACGGCCTCTGACACTTCCAGCCGTCTCCTTCAGGATTAGAGCTGTGAACCACAGGAACCCCTTCTCTAATACAGAGCATCAGACACAGAGAGTGGCTGCCGTTCTGATCCACGATTAACGCCAACAGACTTTCCTGTCCTGGGTTTTGTGTGTCTACTTATTGAACGGGTGTCAGAGATCCTCATTCCCCGCCGTCTCCTCGGAGATCTGCAAACAGCGTCCAGCTGAGAGCCTGAACCCGGACCGGCAAAGGGTCATCAGTGATGATCACATCTGAGCGCCAAACACACACTGATTCCTCCATAACTACCACACACACTGATTCCTCCATAACTACCACACACACTGATTCCTCCATTCCTCTCCTGCTGATGTTCAGGTGTATATCAGTATGTAGTGTCTCTACTTTAAAGAGTCCTCTCCTGCTGATGTTCAGGTGTATATCAGTATGTAGTGTCTCTACTTTAAAGAGTCCTCTCCTGCTGATGTTCAGGTGTATATCAGTATGTAGTGTCTCTACTTTAAAGAGTCCTCTCCTGCTGATGTTCAGGTGTATATCAGTATGTAGAGTCTCTACTTTAAAGAGTCCTTTTCTGCTGATGTTCAGGTGTATATCAGTATGTAGTGTCTCTACTTTAAAGAGTCCTCTCCTGCTGATGTTCAGGTGTATATCAGTATGTAGAGTCTCTACTTTAAAGAGTCCTCTCCTGCTGATGTTCAGGTGTATATCAGTATGTAGTGTCTCTACTTTAAAGAGTCCTCTCCTGCTGATGTTCAGGTGTATATCAGTATGTAGTGTCTCTACTTTAAAGAGTCCTCTCCTGCTGATGTTCAGGTGTATATCAGTATGTAGTGTCTCTACTTTAAAGAGTCCTCTCCTGCTGATGTTCAGGTGTATATCAGTATGTAGTGTCTCTACTTTAAAGAGTCCTCTCCTGCTGATGTTCAGGTGTATATCAGTATGTAGTGTCTCTACTTTAAAGAGTCCTCTCCTGCTGATGTTCAGTTGTATATCAGTATGTAGTGTCTCTACTTTAAAGAGTCCTCTCCTGCTGATGTTCAGGTGTATATCAGTATGTAGTGTCTCTACTTTAAAGAGTCCTCTCCTGCTGATGTTCAGGTGTATATCAGTATGTAGAGTCTCTACTTTAAAGAGTCCTCTCCTGTTGATGTTCAGGTGTATATCAGTATGTAGTGTCTCTACTTTAAAGAGTCCTCTCCTGCTGATGTTCAGGTGTGTATCAGTATGTAGTGTCTCTACTTTAAAGAGTCCTCTCCTGCTGATGTTCAGGTGTATATCAGTATGTAGAGTCTCTACTTTAAAGAGTCCTCTCCTGCTGATGTTCAGGTGTATATCAGTATGTAGTGTGTCTTTATGTTTCTCATACTGCCTGTTCTTCAGGACCCGTTTTCACCCTCTGTCTGAAACCAGAGCCCAGTCGTTGTTGTGATTGTTCAAATGCTAAGAGATGTCCCGTTTTCCAGAGTGACATCACGATGTTCGGGAAGTAAACCAAGGATTCCAACGGAGGTGTAAACCAATCAAGCTTCATACTGTAAGGCTCTCTGTGCAGAATGCTCCTTCACTGAGATCAGTAATTAAATCACAGATTATATAAGCAAGCGGCTCCTCGTCTGCACAATATCCCCTCTGAACAAGAAAGAGTCTTTGTGCTCTGATGTTCAAATAATCTGCAGAGTCAACACACACACACACACACACACACACACACACACACACACACAGACACACACACAGACACACACACACACACACACACACACACACACACACACACACACACACACACACACACACACACACACACACACACACACACACACACACACACTGTTGACCACAGAGCTGTTCAGCAGCAGCCATCACAACCGCAGGCAGAGAAACTTGGTGTGTGTGTGTGTGTGTGTGTGTGTGTGTGTGTGTGTGTGTGTGTGTGTGTGTGTGTGTGTGTGTGTGTGTGTGTGTGTGTGTGTGTGTGTGTGTGTGTGTGTGTGTTTTGGGGGTTTTGGCCCACAGCAAATTATTGCAACCAATGAAATGAGGCAGTATTGCTTTTTCAGTGGAAACAGCTTCAGTTCAAAGACAGAAAAAGGTCTTCGGCTGAAAGACCGAAACAATGAGCTGAAAGACACTGAAGAGTCTGGAGCTGAGAACAGGGTGGAGCAGACCATGGTTAACATCACACAAATGATTCACTCTGATAACTCAAATGTGCTTTATTTGGAATTATTTAGAAGGCAATAATTCCAGAGACATTTCCAATAAAAGCTCTCCGTAAACCAGTTGTGTTTTAGCAATAAAGCTATTTTCTGAAACAGATCCCACTCTGCATGAAATGCACCAGCTGTTATTATCTGAGGCGTCTCTGAAGCAAAACACCAGCCAAACCTGGAGTATGTTGAGGTGGTTGAGCAGCGTGGCATCATGGGAGTTGAAGTCTTCAGCTTCAGGTGGTTTTTGGCACCACACGTTTAAGGACACTTCCATAGTGACCGAACGCAGTACTACAACTTCTGTGTGTCCTTGGGCCCAAAACACTGTTTCCCATTGACTTACACTGGGAAAGAAACGCTTGTAAGTCAGCGGTTAATTTTAGGAGCTAAAACAACTCCCCAGTATGAACACTTTTAGACCTTCTTTCAGTCATTAAGGTCTAAAAGTTGTAAAATGCGCTGAGCTCCAACGCTGTATCCAGAACCCATGAACCATCTATGATGCTCTCCCTGGATCCTTCATCCGGTTCAACTGTACAGGGACAAAGCACCATGACGGAGAAGGGCACGGTGACATGTGGTTTAAATAAGAAGTCCCTTTAATGACAGCTTCACAGGGACATGTACCTCACACTCTGCTGCGACATATGGCTACTTCCTTTTAGGCTGAAATGTGTTTTACTTTTTAATAACTTACATTTGCAGGGGGACATTGAGAGAAACATCCCAGATATTTTCATATTTACATAAGATAATGATTTTCCTGATATATGTACAACATTAAGCTGCAGCTCTTCACCTGAACGATATACTTTGACCTTCATCATGATCACACATCCCTCTGAATCTTTGGGGAAATGTGAGAACAGAACTCCAATTATTGTATCAAATGTGACACATTTAAAGCATAGACATATGATACCTCATGAATGAACCTTTAAGCTTTTGTGGAAGTCCTTATCTTTCTAAGTGTGTGTTTTTATATCTGACTCAATCAGACCTGGAGGGTTTCTGGGACGTGTCATTGACTCGCTGCTGTGACGCCTCGCGGCTGTTCACTGTCTGCCAGTCCGGCCTCCAGCAACAGGAGCGGTGTGTGGTTGGCCAGTCGTTGGTTTCCACTGGGAGAACATTCCCCTATTAGCTGATCACAGCTCTGAATAAGTGGAACACACTGTGTGTTTGGTGTAATGTGTGCGTTGCCTGTCAGTGTGAGTTCATGCGTACAGGAGATGTATGGAGTATGGACGCGTGGTTGGGATAAGGCCACCCACTCTCAGTCTGAGGGCCGACTGCAGGGCTGCTGGGAACCTGCTGCACTCATTAAAACTGAACTGAACAATCACTGGATCAAATCCTTTGTTCGGAAACATAGCGCGGCATTTTGCGTTTCTGCACCACAGATACGTTGAGGGTTTGAGAGGTGGCGTGCTATGATATCGAGTATTACAACAAGGAAGTCCAAGGCTCCAATAACCGCAGGACCCTAACCCAGGAGGCCGACGCTGCCAAAAGTCACCGGGAGATGATGCAACAAGCGTAGCAGTATTTTAAAAGAAGGGTTCATTCTGTTCAGCTGCACGCCATGGTTGTTGCTTCACATTTAAAGTTGCGTTGTTCAGTTGCGTTGTTCAGCTGCGTTGTTCAGTTGCGTTGTTCAGTTGCGTTGTTCAGCTGCGTTGTTCAGCTGCGTTGTTCAGCTGCGTTGTTCAGTTGCGTTGTTCAGCTGCGTTGTTCAGCTGCGTTGTTCAGTTGCGTTGTTCAGTTGCGTTGTTCAGCTGCGTTGTTCAGCTGCGTTGTTCAGTTGCGTTGTTCAGTTGCGTTGTTCAGTTGCGTTGTTCAGTTGCGTTGTTCAGCTGCGTTGTTCAGTTGCGTTGTTCAGTTGCGTTGTTCAGTTGCGTTGTTCAGTTGCGTTGTTCAGCTGCGTTGTTCAGTTGCGTTGTTCAGTTGCGTTGTTCAGTTGCGTTGTTCAGTTGCGTTGTTCAGTTGCGTTGTTCAGTTGCGTTGTTCAGTTGCGTTGTTCAGTTGCGTTGTTCAGTTGCGTTGTTCAGTGCGTTGTTCAGTTGCGTTGTTCAGCTGCGTTGTTCAGCTGCGTTGTTCAGCTGCGTTGTTCAGTTGCGTTGTTCAGTTGCGTTGTTCAGTTGCGTTGTTCAGTTGCGTTGTTCAGCTGCGTTGTTCAGTTGCGTTGTTCAGTTGCGTTGTTCAGTTGCGTTGTTCAGTTGCGTTGTTCAGTGCGTTGTTCAGTTGCGTTGTTCAGTTGCGTTGTTCAGCTGCGTTGTTCAGTTGCGTTGTTCAGCTGCGTTGTTCAGTTGCGTTGTTCAGCTGCGTTGTTCAGTTGCGTTGTTCAGCTGCGTTGTTCAGCTGCGTTGTTCAGTAGTTTCAGAAGTTACATTAGTTGTTGTTGTTGTTGTTGTTGTGTTACTTTGTCACAATGCTTATATTAGGTTTTACTGCATGGTTGTGTATTAATATAAATCAACCCATAAAAGTTGTGCTTGTTTGTTTGTTGTCTGAACGGTGAAATGAATAAGCACATTTAAGAGCAGTTTTACACACAAAGACCCAGAGTGTTTCTCAGGGACCACCTCAGTGGCTTCATCTCCGGAGGTGTCTGTCTCTGACGAGTCCACTTCATACTCAAAGCAAGGCTCCATTAGTGAGGGATGGGGGGGGGGGGTGTTGCTTGGTCAACAGCTGAAGAAGTGACTGCACACTTGACCTGTGTTGTTTCTTCCCAGACGCTGAAGAATGGAAAAGTAAAGAAGTAAAGAAAAGGATTTTGTGTTGATGTGACACTCTCCCCCTCAGGTTCAACCCAAAATAATACCCATAATTCCTCCTGTTGGACCAACTGGGAAATGAGAATGAGAGATTGATCCATTCACAGTTTTTGGAATCAGAGCGATCAAACACACGGTATGTGAAAGGTATTCTCATTATCTCACAGACTTCCACACAACATGAGGAAATACATCAGGAGTATGGAGGTGTATTTAACGTGCTCTGAGGGGTCGAGCAGACCTGATAAAGACCTCATCCCCCCTCCTCATCAAATCCAGACCTCCAGCATCAGTGTCTAACCCCTGCTATTATACTCACGGCTGCCTTCCCCTTTAAGATATGCGATGCGGGATCTGGGACTAATCTCCAAAGAACATTAACATGTCCATCATATGACGCATGTGTTCATGTTGAAGTCTCTGCTGAGTGATGTGAAGTATGTGAAGGTGCATCAGTCAGAATCAGAATTAGTCACTGGAGAGTAAAGATGTTGGATATGAAAGAGGGAGGGGTAGAGCTGAGATATCTCCCTCTGGAGGTTTGGACATGGGAGAGTGTTTTGTGATATTTCTGTTTCTTTGTGCAGGGAAGACAATACTCTCCCCCCCCCACCCCACCCCGGTGGGAGCATCTTGAAGGAATCTGGATCCCGCGGAGAGCCAACTGGCACCTGACGGCCCCACAAAGAGAGGTCTGAGGTCAGGGGTCAGAGGTTAGGGAGGAGAGAGAGAGTCACCTAAGATCATTCGGTCTCTTATTAACTGTGGAGCTTCTCCGGCTCAAAGATGGACCAAAGCAGGGGCGTCAAAGTCATTGCAGTTCAGGGGCCCCATACGGCCCCATGTGATCTCAAGTGGACCAGTGGAATCACAGCATCATGCCCTGTGGATAACACCTCCTTCCTTCAGTGGACGTACAGTACGATCAGCAGTCCCTGCATCTTTAGACTGCTCCGGCATTATAACCTGCACTATCGTATTCTAATGTATCCTACTGTGTTCACGTTGCACTCTTTATAGTTTCAACTACAATTCTAACATTTCTCTGCCTTTATCATTCACAGCAGATCACAGTGTGGAGAACTGATCGATACAGTCTCTAGAAATGCTTTTACATTCATTTCCACATCTGTGAATAACCCTGACCTGTCATGTTTACATCTTCGATTGAACCACCTGAGAAGAGGTATCCAGATCCTTTGCTTAAGTATAAGTACTAATACCACCCTGTATAAATACTCTGTTACAGGTAACGTCCTGCAAATGTAACTTCCTGTGGTGTTCCCTCTCCCTGAATCAGGTTATCAAGTACATTTATATTTGTTTTAGCCTAAAGCAACCACTAAAACCTCCCTCCAGGAGCCGGAGGAATCTCCTCAGTACTGCTCTATTCTGAAACAGGTTGTGTCTGTATATGAAACACAGTGGTAAACCCATATCTCCAAAGACCCACAGTGTTCCTGACATGTTGTCCCTCACCGTTGAGTGGTTGCACAAAGTGAAGGCAGTGAAGGCATCACGAGGCTCCAGCAGAGCTCTCAGCTCATTGAGAGGATGTTTTATGGGTAATAATAAAGAGTCTTTGTAGTCCTCCCTCTGAAGTCACACCCTGGAGCACATTTACTGCCTCAGTCATGGGAGGCTGTTTATTTCTTTTATGGTGCCCAAATGTCTCCAAAGCCAACAAATCACAAGCTGCTGAAGCTGCGGGACGTCGAGTACGACTGTAAAAGTGAAACTGTGTCGGAACACTTTTCACTTTGGTAATCTGGTGATGTGTTTAAAGACACAGCGTCTTTTCCTGGGCTGAATGATAAACGTCTCTCAAGTAATGTAAGCTTTACCCGATCCATCTTCTAGTTTACTTTACTAACCCAAGGAGCATTTCCTCATAGACTTCTATACAACCTTAGGGTTTATTTTGTGTGTTCTTTTATACTTTGGGCCAGAGACTATCATTTTGAACATATCTTTTTTAAACTTCCTGTCAACTTTGTGTCTCCCACTCTCCATAATTCCCAAGATTATGATCTGTTGAGCCTCGCTGAGTTCAATGACCTCATTCCTGCATGCAAACTGCAGCTAATCCGCTCGTTACAGCAGCAAATGGATTTCAGGACTCTGCCTCCCTTTGCCTTTACTCAACACTATACCGTACAGTGGAGGAAACGAGGTGTTCTCAGAAGGTGTAATTCTTGTCTTTATTCTCTTCTTCTAAACAGGAGTTGTGCAGATAGAAGCAACTGAGATTTACTTTAACTTATAACACTTTTATATATTTGGTGAGGGAGACAGAGATACCTCTGTTTCCTCGTTCTGTGTAAAGTAGACAACAACAAATGAAATGTGCTCACGAGGAGAGTTGCATGCCAAAGGGAAAGCATTTTCAGCAGGGTTCCTGCAGGATGTGACAGTCAGACATGTGCATGCAGAAACACATTACATATGAAGGGATCAGGAGAGCTATTCATCAAATCTGGTATCACAATGACTCTTAATGGCTTTGTGGTAAATGAGAACAGACCCACAGAGGGATTACAGAGAGAACATGCTCGACGGAAACCAAAATAACTCCCAGACTTTGAACACAGCTGCATGTGACATCCAGTTTAATCTGCGCTAAAATAGGTTAGGGGAGAGTCACGGCTCTGCAAGATGTTTCCAGTCTCTGATGCATAATGTCCTGTATGACTTCAGCGGTCCTCTCTCAGGCTGCTGGAGAGAAGTCTCCACCTTCAGGAGTTTATTTCTCCTTCACCTAAAGCATTAATAATACCTTACTCACTGCAGGTGCGTCGGGTTATATTTAAAACATCTTCTCCCCTTTTAGTTTTAGTGTCTCAGTTCGACTCTATCAAAAAGCATTTAACCCCCCCCCCCTGTTTGTACTCTTTGTGTCTCCTCAAAGGCAAAGGTGGCGCTGCGGGAGGAGGGGGGGGGGGTATTTGTGGAGTGACTTGAAGCCTGACAGCAGGGCGGCCTTTTGTGTTAGCTGTGTTTGTGTTGAGAAAGGATACGACTTTGAAAAGCTGTGCGGTCAAAGCAGGAGCTGTGTGTGTGTGTGTGTGTGTGTGTGTGTGTGTGTCTGTGTCTGTGTCTGTGTGTGTGTGTGTGTGTGTGTGTGTGTGTGTGTGTGTGTGTGTGTGTGTGTGTGTGTGTGTGTGTGTGGTACCGTTAGATAGCGATCAGGCAGCTGTTGGCCCCGGGGCTGCAGCAGGTTATGCTTCATGCAGGAACACACGTGGAGGAGTCTCGGGGTGATGCTTCGCTGCTGATTAAAATGAAGAGCCCTGTGTGGCGCTTGTGCAGCGTGGCATCATGGGAGGTGTAGTCTTTAGCGTATCTTCAGTGCTTGTGGTTCAGTGGGATTTCTCTGTCTAATAGGATATAATACATGAGTGAAATGGATAAGTGGTATTTTTCTGAAAGGCTTCAATAGAGCTGAGATTTAAGAAGTGATTTACAAGATGTCACTGATCATCACAACCTTTTCACCCTTTATTTTACACCTCACATTCTCTGTTGCTTTGGGCAGGAATCCCTCACATCACCAGAAACAGAAAGATGTTTATCTGAGAACATGAGATTCAGAAAGCTGTGAGACACAGAGAGGAGCAGGACGTCAGGGAGGAGCGGAAGTGGAGAATTTTCTCCACAAGCACAAAGTTCTTCACTTGACCGAAAAGAGGAGCAGCTAATTCTGCAGCACGAGAAACGAGTCATTCATTCAGATTCAAGATTAAGAAAGGGACAATGTGGTCACTCTCTGATCCCTCCACATGCAGCAAAAAGTGTGTGTGTGTGTGTGTGTGTGTGTGTGTGTGTGTGTGTGTGTGTGTGTGTGTGTGTGTGTGTGTGTGTGTGTGTGTGTGTGTGTGTGTGTTCAGGTTCGACATGACCGGCTGAGCATCTGAGCTAGCATGTTGCTAATCTGCTTAACTGAGCTTTAGAGACACAAATCCACTGTCATCCTTTCCTTTGTCACACACACTTTCACTGTCTCTCTCTCTCTCACACACACACACACACACACACACACACACACACACACACACACACACACACACACACACACACACACACACACACACACACACACACTGTACTCCATCTTATGTTTCATTTCCTCTCTCTCACCTTCCAGAGGTTCCTCCCATCTGTCTCTCGGACTCGCAGCTGACTGACCCTCACAGTACTTCCTGTCACATGATGGATATTCACAGCTGGCTGTTGGTAGTGCATTTACATTCAGAATAACTTCAGTATTTTAATGACTTGTTCTCATTCTTTTGGTGCAGTTGAATACTAAAACTACACTTTTGTGACATAAAACGAAAACATGTTTGATGTATCATGTTTTCTCTACTCGTTGAAAAGCAAAACGAAGCGTTGTGTTTGATTCATACTGTTCATAAGGGAACATTTTAAAGGACTCATGATTTAGTATCATAACTGAAAGAGTCCCGATCAGGCTCTCTGGGGTGTCCCTCTCCTGCAGTGTGTTCTATAGGTGTTAGTGCATGTAAATGGTCTGCAGAGGCTGACATCCCCGTGGTATCTCGCAGGAAGATTTTAAAGTAACTTGGATATTCTTTTGCATCTTCAACAAATGAAAATGCTGAATCGCTGCAGCAGATTCCACAGATTTTGACCCAGAAAAACCGTTTTTATTGGATGAAGTCTTCGTGCACACTGTCCTCTTTGTGCAGTTCTAACAGAACCACTCCATTATGAATGTTTACGCCTTCACTCCAACCACCCAACCACTTACAGCAGGTCCAGCAGAGACCTCAGACCCTCAGTAATGCCTGTCTGTCCTCTCTGCACAGCAACATCAGTCAGCATTGTACCCTCTGACACAGAAAGCATGGCCTGATGGGTAAACGGTTCGGCTCTGTGGCTTCAGGTCTGGACCGAGCCAGTAGACCCTCTGGAGACACCAACCTTCAATTCAGTGCCGCTCAGGGACCAAACCACAGCAGCGATAATTCCTGCTGCTGTTATTAACGTGTTAGTTTATGTTGGAGCGGCCACAGCTGAGTCACTGGTGGTCACTGGGAGGTGGACGCGGTCCGTCGCTGGTTTGTGGATCAGGGTTTAAAGCCTTGAGTTTGGCTTTTTTGGAGCCAGAATTGACGCACAGGGTGGAGCTAAGCGCAACGAAATGCTGAGAAATACATTTTTAGGAGACCAAATTGTTAAAGAGAATTACGCTCCGTGCAAGACGTGTTTCCACTCAGAGCTGAGAGAACATGAGGCAAGAACACGTTTCCATCCACTGATCAATGATCCAAGGCAGACTGTGAGAAACACAGAGGTGCAGGAACCAGTCCTAAACCCTGACATGACATTTCATCACTTCCTGTCCCCTGCTCTGGAGGTCAATGGTTTTCTGAGTGTGCGTTTGCTTGTGATCCTGAAATCAGGTCTGAGGTTCAAACTAGCTGGAGAGAGTAAGGGTCAAAACGAGACGATGAAGTGTACTTAAAGCAGCCACAGCAAAAGTAGAAGTACTCAGGTCTTGTAGTAAAAGTAGAGGTACTCAGGTCTTGTACTTGAGTAAAGTAGAAGTACTCAGATCATGTACTTGAGTAAAGTAGAAGTACTCAGGTCTTGTACTTGAGTAAAGTAGAAGTACTCAGGTCTTGTACTTGAGTAAAGTAGAAGTATTCAGATCTTGTACTTGAGTAAAGTAGAAGTACTCAGGTCTTGTACTTGAGTAAAGTAAAAGTACTCAGGTCTTGTACTTGAGTAAAGTAGAAGTACTCAGGTCTTGTACTTGAGTAAAGTAGAAGTACTCAGGTCTTGTACTTGAGTAAAGTAAAAGTACTCAGGTCTTGTACTTGAGTAAAGTAGAAGTACTCAGGTCTTGTACTTGAGTAAAGTAGAAGTACTCAGATCTTGTACTTTAGTAAAAGTAGAAGTACTCAGATCTTGTACTTGAGTAAAGTAAAAGTACTCAGGTATTGTACTTTAGTAAAAGTAGAAGTACTCAGGTCTTGTTCTTGAGTAAAGTAGAAGTACTCAGGTCTTGTACTTGAGTAAGTAAAAGTACTCAGGTCTTGTACTTGAGTAAAGTAGAAGTACTCAGATCTTGTACTTTAGTAAAGTAGAAGTACTCAGGTCTTGTACTTGAGGTAAAGTAGAAGTACTCAGATCTTGTACTTGAGTAAAGTAGAAGTACTCAGGTCTTGTACTTGAGTAAAGTAAAAGTACTCAGGTCTTGTACTTGAGTAAAGTAGAAGTACTCATCTTGTACTTTAGTAAAAGTAGAAGTACTCAGGTCTTGTACTTGAGTAAAGTAGAAGTACTCAGATCTTGTACTTGAGTAAAGTAAAAGTACTCAGGTATTGTACTTTAGTAAAAGTAGAAGTACTCAGATCTTGTACTTGAGTAAAGTAGAAGTACTCAGGTCTTGTACTTGAGTAAAGTAGAAGTATTCAGATCTTGTACTTGAGTAAGTAGAAGTACTCAGGTCTTGTACTTGAGTAAAGTAAAGTACTCAGATCTTGTACTTGAGTAAAGTAGAAGTACTCAGGTCTTGTACTTTAGTAAGTAGAAGTACTCAGATCTTGTACTTGAGTAAAAGTAGAAGTACTCAGATCTTGTACTTGAGTAAAGTAGAAGTACTCAGATCTTGTACTTTAGTAAAAGTAGAAGTACTCAGGTCTTGTCATTGTTTAAAGGAAGCACTCCATAGTCTTTCCCTTGAGTAAACAAACTACGCAGGTCTTGTAACCTCAGATAAAGTAAAGTACTCAGGTTTTGTCCCTTTAGTAAAAGTAGAATGTCCCTTCCAGATCTTGTAACTTCGGTAAAGTGGCTCAGGTCTGGTACTTGAGAGTAACCCTAGAACCATTAAATTTCTTCGTAGGGACAAACAAAGAATAATCATGCTGCTGTACTTAGAGTTAGTTAAAGTACTCAGATACTGGTTACTGAGTAAGGTGGTACTCGGTCCTTCGACTGTTTGTGAAAGTTAAAGTCTTAGATCTTTTTGGAGTAAGTGAAGTACTCAGTCTTACGAGAAAGTAAAAGTACTCATTTTTTACCTTGTAAAGTAGAATTACCCCTCAGATGTTGTACTCAGGTGAGAAAGAGGAAAGAAAGTATCACGGTCTATGTACTTGAGAAAAGTGAGAATTCAGTCCTTTAACTGAGAAATGAAGTACTCAGGTCTTGTATTTGGGAGGTAAAGTAGAGTATCTGAGGTCGTTTGTATTGAGTGTAAGGTCGATATTCAATCTTGAAGAGTAAGGTAGAAGTATTCAGTCTTGTACTTGAGTAAAGTAGAAGTACTCAGGTCTTGTACTTTAGTAAAGTAGAAGTACTCAGATCTTGTACTTGAGTAAAAGTAGAAGTACTCAGATCTTGTACTTGAGTAAAGTAGAAGTACTCAGGTCTTGTTCTTGAGTAAAGTAGAAGTACTCAGGTCTTGTACTTGAGTAAAGTAGAAGTACTCAGGTCTTGTTCTTGAGTAAAGTAGAAGTACTCAGGTCTTGTACTTGAGTAAAAGTAGAAGGACTCAGGTCTTGTACTTGAGTAAAGTAGAAGTACTCAGGTCTTGTACTTGAGTAAAGTAGAAGTACTCAGGTCTTGTACTTGAGTAAAAGTAGAAGTACTCAGATCTTGTACTTGAGTAAAGTAGAAGTACTCAGGTCTTGTACTTGAGTAAAGTAGAAGTACTCAGGTCTTGTACTTGAGTAAAGTAGAAGTACTCAGGTCTTGTACTTGAGTAAAGTAGAAGTACTCAGGTCTTGTACTTGAGTAAAGTAGAAGTATTCAGATCTTGTACTTGAGTAAAGTAGAAGTACTCAGGTCTTGTACTTGAGTAAAGTAAAAGTACTCAGGTCTTGTACTTGAGTAAAGTAGAAGTACTCAGGTCTTGTACTTGAGTAAAGTAGAAGTACTCAGGTCTTGTACTTGAGTAAAGTAAAAGTACTCAGGTCTTGTACTTGAGTAAAGTAGAAGTACTCAGGTATTGTACTTGAGTAAAGTAGAAGTACTCAGGTCTTGTACTTGAGTAAAGTAGAAGTACTCAGGTCTTGTACTTGAGTAAAGTAGAAGTACTCAGATCTTGTACTTGAGTAAAGTAGAAGTACTCAGATCTTGTACTTGAGTAAAGTAGAAGTACTCAGGTCTTGTACTTGAGTAAAGTAGAAGTACTCAGGTCTTGTACTTGAGTAAAGTAGAAGTACTCAGATCTTGTACTTGAGTAAAGTAGAAGTACTCAGATCTTGTACTTGAGTAAAGTAGAAGTACTCAGATCTTGTACTTGAGTAAAGTAGAAGTACTCAGGTCTTGTACTTGAGTAAAGTAGAAGTACTCAGATCTTGTACTTGAGTAAAGTAGAAGTACTCAGGTCTTGTACTTGAGTAAAGTAGAAGTACTCAGGTCTTGTACTTGAGTAAAGTAGAAGTACCAGAGTGTAGGAATACTCTGTCACAGTAAAGTATTCTAAATGTTCCTCCAGTGAAAGTAGAAAGTACTCTCCTCTAAATGTACTTAAAGTAGCGACAGTAAAAGTAGTCATTGTCTGATTGGTCCATTTCAGAATAATATCTCTGATCTGTTTTATAATGATTGATCATTAAAGTGTTCTCAGAGCTGGTAAAGGTGCAGCTAGTTTGAATGGCTTTGTATACTGCAGGGTAGC
>NC_086352.1:1690856-1723356 GCF_036324505.1 Eleginops maclovinus
AGGTAAAGTTATAGAGGTGGGAAGGGACTTACATTTACTCAAGTACTGTACTGAAGTACACATTTGAGGTCCTTCAGTATTTCCATCTGGACTTCTACTCCACTGCAGTTCATTGATCGTAATGGTATCAGGTTCTGTTATTGGTTTCATGTGTTCCCATGTTTCAGGGCTGGAGGTGCACTTCAGTCCTTCTGCAGAGGTGAAGGCGTTCCAGAGAGTCTCACTGAGCTGCAGCTCCAGCTGTCCTCTGACCAACAACACAAACTACATCTGGTTCTTCAACGGACAACCTCTGACCCCGAACCAGAACCAGAACAAACACCTGCTTCTGGACCCAGTCAGCAGTCAGCATGCAGGAAACTACTGCTGTGCTGTCAGAAGCAACGTCAACATCCGCTCTGCTGAGGAGACGCTCTCCGTCATAGGTGAGCATCCACAGAGCAGCAGGTCCTACACCCTGACCTGGGTCAGCACTATGAGTCCTACACCCTGACCTGGGTCAGCACTATGAGTCCTACACCCTGACCTGGGTCAGCACTATGAGTCCTACACTCTGACCTGAGTCAGCACTATGAGTCCTACACCCTGACCTGAGTCAGCACTATGAGTCCTACACCCTGACCTGAGTCAGCACTAAGAGTCCTACACCCTGACCTGGGTCAGCAGTATGAGTCTTAGATCTTGACATGAGTCAGCAGTATGAGTCTTAGATCTTGCCATGAGTCAGCAGTATGAGTCTTAGATCTTGAAATGAGTCAGCAGTATGAGTCTTAGATCTTGACATGAGTCAGCAGTATGAGTCTTAGATCTTGACATGAGTCAGCAGTATGAGTCTTAGATCTTGAAATGAGTCAGCAGTATGAGTCATAGATCTTGCCATGAGTCAGCAGTATGAGTCTTAGATCTTGACATGAGTCAGCAGTATGAGTCTTAGATCTTGCCATGAGTCAGCAGTATGAGTCATAGATCTTGACATGAGTCAGCAGTATGAGTCATAGATCTTGCCATGAGTCAGCAGTATGAGTCATAGATCTTGCCATGAGTCAGCAGTATGAGTCTTAGATCTTGACATGAGTCAGCAGTATGAGTCTTAGATCTTGACATGAGTCAGCAGTATGAGTCTTAGATCTTGACATGAGTCAGCAGTATGAGTCTTAGATCTTGACATGAGTCAGCAGTATGAGTCTTAGATCTTGACATGAGTCAGCAGTATGAGTCTTAGATCTTGACATGAGTCAGCAGTATGAGTCTTAGATCTTGACATGAGTCAGCAGTATGAGTCATAGATCTTGCCATGAGTCAGCAGTATGAGTCTTAGATCTTGACATGAGTCAGCAGTATGAGTCTTAGATCTTGCCATGAGTCAGCAGTATGAGTCTTAGATCTTGACATGAGTCAGCAGTATGAGTCTTAGATCTTGAAATGAGTCAGCAGTATGAGTCTTAGATCTTGCCATGAGTCAGCAGTATGAGTCTTAGATCTTGACATGAGTCAGCAGTATGAGTCTTAGATCTTGACATGAGTCAGCAGTATGAGTCTTATATCTTGACATGAGTCAGCAGTATGAGTCATAGATATTGACATGAGTCAGCAGTATGAGTCTTAGATCTTGCCATGAGTCAGCAGTATGAGTCTTAGATCTTGACATGAGTCAGCAGTATGAGTCATAGATCTTGACATGAGTCAGCAGTATGAGTCTTAGATCTTGAAATGAGTCAGCAGTATGAGTCTTAGATCTTGCCATGAGTCAGCAGTATGAGTCTTAGATCTTGCCATGAGTCAGCAGTATGAGTCTTAGATCTTGACATGAGTCAGCAGTATGAGTCTTAGATCTTGCCATGAGTCAGCAGTATGAGTCTTAGATCTTGCAATGAGTCAGCAGTATGAGTCTTAGATCTTGACATGAGTCAGCAGTATGAGTCTTAGATCTTGCCATGAGTCAGCAGTATGAGTCATAGATCTTGACATGAGTCAGCAGTATGAGTCTTAGATCTTGCCATGAGTCAGCAGTATGAGTCTTAGATCTTGCCATGAGTCAGCAGTATGAGTCTTAGATCTTGACATGAGTCAGCAGTATGAGTCTTAGATCTTGACATGAGTCAGCAGTATGAGTCATAGATCTTGACATGAGTCAGCAGTATGAGTCATAGATCTTGAAATGAGTCAGCAGTATGAGTCTTAGATCTTGACATGAGTCAGCAGTATGAGTCTTAGATCTTGACATGAGTCAGCAGTATGAGTCTTAGATCTTGACATGAGTCAGCAGTATGAGTCTTAGATCTTGAAATGAGTCAGCAGTATGAGTCATAGATCTTGACATGAGTCAGCAGTATGAGTCTTAGATCTTGACATGAGTCAGCAGTATGAGTCTTAGATCTTGACATGAGTCTCACCCTCTCTCTGCAGCTCTGACCTCCATAGCCGCAGTGAATGTGATGAAGCTGATCCTGTTGTTCGTGATCCTGCCGGCCGTGTTCCTCCTGCACCTGATCAGCAGGTCAGTCTCTCACCTCCACTCCTCTACCTGTCCTCAGACACTTCCTGTTGGATCACATGAGTCTCTTAATATGAACTATAAAATCCAGCAGGAAGAAGAAGAGCGTTGCTGCTGAGCCCAGAGACGTACAATCTGGAACGGTGAGGAGAGACTTTTTGTGTGTGTGTGTGTGTGTGTGTGTGTGTGTGTGTGTGTGTGTGTGTGTGTGTGTGTGTGTGTGTGTTCCCTCTTTCATGTGTTTTCTCTTCCCTTCAGATGGATGCGCTGCATGAGAGCATCCCCCTCCGGACAGTGAGACAAACACAACAACAACGGGACGATTAACTACCAGCAGAGACACAAGATGTCTAAGAGTCATTAACAAAGCCCTTCATTTGGAAGTAGGGACAAACCAAGCTAATTTACACTGAATTAAAAAAGCATCTTCCATTATGTACAGTCAGTATGGAATGAAATAAAATGCTTTCCCCAAAAACTAAAAGTACAATTCACAAAAGTGTTCATAGATGTTTTTCCTTTATTAACCCTTTCTATGTTTGGATATTGTTTGAATATACTGAGTGCTTTGATTTCCTCAGGAGTAAACATTCAGACTTTGTTTTAAGGGTAAGTTGTGTTTCCTCCCCTACATTTATTCATGTATGCTTTTATTGTTTCTGTTAGCAATGTTTTATAGTGTAAGATGTAAATAAACTATATATTTCTTGCTAACCTTTGTCTCGTCTTCCCGTCCCTCGTTCTGACAACTAAACATTTAGGAGAGGGTCCGATTTGACCCCAAGGACAACAGGAAGGTTCAACTGAAACGTTTCCATCTTCAGGGTTTTTGGACAGTGAGGTTGTTTGAGTGCAGAGCCAACCACCCAATCAATTATCAAACAGCATCGTGTAATACCAGTCATTGCACATGGAATAAAATCAGAAGATAAAAAATGAAACAGTTTCAGAAAGTCCGAAATTTAAGGTTTTCTTAAAACTTTCCAAATGTTCAGATTTTCGAAGAAGAAAGTCAGAAGTTTGAGACGTTTAGAAAAAAGTCAGAATTCTGACCTCTCTGAAAGTAGTCAGAGTTGAGTAGTGTGTGGGAGAGAAGCACTATCTCATTATCGAATCACGCTTTGCACTGACTGCAAACCACACAGTTAGCGTGCTGCAGCTGCACTGACGACTCACAATTCAGTCCTTATTAATATATTTATTAGCGTACACTTCAGTAATTCATCCAAATACAAAAACACAGGAAATAATGAGAAGCCGTCAGTTCATGTTGTGCAAGTTTGTCTTTCAAGTAAATTCATTACGTTCAAGTCCAGCAGGCTCAGCGCACGGTAATATACTTGATATGCAGTTTGTGTAATATGTTCAGGACTCCACAGAAATATGAGATCAGTCCGTTTAAACCACCTGGTTAGTAAAGGCATGGAAATGTGTGTGTGGAAGAAGGAGAGGAAACATCTTCATCATCTTCATCATCTGAGCTTTTCTTCATGGCTTTATGCTGTATGTCTCTGTACGCAGTTAAATACATAAACAACATTTAATGCAATAACATAAAGATGTTTGTGGAGATGCAAATGAGCAGAGGCCAATTATCAAAGATCAGCAGAAAAGACACGAACTGTGAAATGATCAGTGGCTTCAGGGAGTGGGGGGGAAGAGCAGCACATTTATAAGTAAATATATAGGTCAGATAGTTTTGCCCCCATCCCAGACCCCTGAAGAGAAACCCTGCATATTGTGAACAGGCTGTTTTTATGACCACAGATCGAACCGAGTTTCTGCTTCAATTTGTTTGCCTTAAACACTAGATTCTCCAGAGGCTCAAAATCTAAATCCAGTTTGGTTTTAAACTGACAGAACAAGACAGAAATCAGCTTGGACACCAAAACCACAAGACAGACCATAATGTGCAGAAGGATCCATAATGAGAACAGGGGGTCAGTGCTAAGGTCACATGATGCTACATAACGTTCTCTGTCTGCCTTTGAATCGTGTCTCCTCGTCAGCTCCCGTGTTCGGACGGGTTTTACAGAAACAGCACGCAACGCAGACTCCAGGCTCTCCGTCTCCACCGCCCCATTTCCTTCCTTCGGGATTCATTTGTGTTCCTTCAGTTGCCGGGCGAGTCTCTGCAGGGTTTCCCTCTGCTCGTACAGATACATCTGAGTGTCCCACAGCATGTCCACCAGCACAGCGTCACTCACCTCGTCCAGCATCACCTCCTGAGACAGCTGAGGACTCAACCTGCAGGGACAGGAAGTCACATGACCAGGTTACAGAGGAGTAGAGTAGAAGTATTCAGATCTTGTACTTGAGTAAAGTAGAAGTACTCAGATCTTGTACTTGTGTAAAGTAGAAGTACTCAGATCTTGTACTTGAGTAAAGTAGAAGTACTCAGGTCTTGTACTTGAGTAAAGTAGAAGTACTCAGATCTTGTACTTGAGTAAAGTAGAAGTACTCAGGTCTTGTACTTGAGTAAAGTAGAAGTACTCAGATCTTGTACTTGAGTAAAGTAGAAGTACTCAGGTCTTGTACTTGAGTAAAGTAGAAGTACTCAGATATTGTACTTGTGTAAAGTAGAAGTACTCAGATCTTGTACTTGAGTAAAGTAGAAGTACTCAGATCTTGTACTTGTGTAAAGTAGAAGTACTCAGGTCTTGTACTTGAGTAAAGTAGAAGTACTCAGGTCTTGTACTTGAGTAAAGTAGAAGTACTCAGATCTTGTACTTGTGTAAAGTAGAAGTACTCAGGTCTTGTACTTGAGTAAAGTAGAAGTACTCAGGTCTTGTACTTGAGTAAAGTAGAAGTACTCAGATCTTGTACTTGTGTAAAGTAGAAGTACTCAGGTCTTGTACTTGAGTAAAGTAGAAGTACTCAGATCTTGTACTTGTGTAAAGTAGAAGTACTCAGGTCTTGTACTTGAGTAAAGTAGAAGTACTCAGATCTTGTACTTGTGTAAAGTAGAAGTACTCAGGTCCTCTGAATATGCGGGTTTTACTGAGAATATGTTTGAGTAATTCTTGTAGAATGTGAAAATGCTCTCTGAGATGCTGAGTCAGAGGGAGTCGGCTGACCTGTGGTAGACGGTGTCGATCATCTCACACCAGGATCCGGCTCGGTCCACCGCACAGCCGTCAGAGTCCGTGCACTGAAACAGAGAGGAGTCTGGGTAAAAGCAGGAACCTGGATCTGTGTGTCATGCATTGACTCTCTGGATGCACTCACACAGTCCACCAGCATCTTGCCCAGCTCCTTGGCTCCCACCAAGCTCTTTGCAAACTCCAGAGGGTTGGAGGGCCGGAAGACATCCACCGAGTTCACCACCACCTGGGGGGGTTTACCTGCAGACCGCCACTCAGAAAGTTATTCACAGGTGAGCCGAGGGGGAGAAGTACTCAGGTCGTGTACTTCCTATCTGAGTACTTCTACTTCTACTCATGTACTGCATGATGATGATGATGAAGGCCTCACCTGTACCGAGGGAGACCACCACCCCCAACCTCTGGATCTCCTGTGCACGGCCCTGAGAGGAAGGGACAGGTGATGAAATATTAAAGTAAACATTCATTCTGTAAAGATCCATAAAGAAGGGAGGATGAAGTGCTTCTCCCACCTCTGCTTTCAGAGCTTTGTTGTACTGATGGATTTCCGACATGGCGTCCAGCGTCGGGTTGTTGGCGAGCAGCCCGCCGTCCAGGAAGCGTCCCATTGGTCTGAAATACGTGGGGGCGGCGCCGCTGGATCGGGCAGCGCGCCACACCAGCTGCTCTGAGAAACAGAACCAGAGGAAATATTAAAAGCAGCATCAACCGACTCTGTCCTCACTGCCACTGTGACAAAAGAGACACACACACACACACACCTTCATCCGTCACCTTCCTACGCTTTCTGGCGGGCTCCTCTGTGTGTCCCACTAACAACACATCCTCATCCTCCCATCCTGCAACAACAACATGGCCGCCACTCAGACACAACGCACAGCGACTTCAGAAACGACTTCCCAGTCTCTTTTACTGCTATCCAACTCTATCTCAGAACCCCTCAAGTGCACCCCCCAGTGGTAGAACTGATGCACCACACCAACAATATTACACCAGTGTCATACAAAGTAGTGCAGTGATGTTGTGTTCCTGAAGGCAGCATCTCTCTCATCCAATGGGATTCTCCATGTGATTTTGGATTATTGCAGAAAATAATCTCCGTGTCAAACAAACGTTTAGTTCAGCAGGAGAATCTCCACATGTTACCACCTCTTTATGATTTCTGAAGTGAAAAGCTAACGTTTGAAAATAAAGGAACTACAGCACGGTCACATGACTTCATGTCACCACCGCTAAGCTAAAGGAGGCTAATGTTGGGCTATAAAGGAACTACAGCACGGTCACATGACTTCACGTCACCACCGCTAAGCTAAAGGAGGCTAATGTTGGGCTATAAAGGAACTACAGCACGGTCACATGACTTCAGGTCTCCACCGCTGGTTACCTGTGCATAAGGCCATTAGAGCAGCCGATGTGTCAGTACCTTGTGGGACGGTGAGGGGCTTGAAGGTGGCTGTGGTCTTGTAGCGGGGGTCTCTGTGGGGAGAGGGGGGGTCGTAGTTCCTGAAGATGTGCAGCTCTCCTGGATGTCTGTCTGCTAAAACACTGGTCACCATCACCCTGCACAAACACATATTATTATTGAAGTCATTAATATATTGCAATACCTTATGTGTCGTTTCTTCAGTCTGAAGTAAATGGTATTATTAGAGGAGCCAAGGCTTCAGGTTTGCTGTAGCTGTCAGATGACAATAAAGGTTTTGAATGCTGAAAGGAATCAGATGCTGCAGGCTTTTCTTAATATATCCAGACCAACATTTGCATGAAATGACACGAGAGTTGTTTGATCTCTGAGAATCAAACTAATTTTTAAAACATGTTCAGGCGTCTTTAGAGCACGTCTACACATTCTGAAGGAGTGGGACTGCACAGTTAACTCAATATCATTCCAAGCTTCAGGAATGAACATGATGAAGGTGTATTGAACTCAATCCAGCGCTTCAGTCAGCCACCAGGCCATCTTCACCCTTTAACTAATATTGTGCACACTGTCATTTGGATATTGCACAAGTCCATGTTGTGATTTTGATAAAATTCCCTCTATTCATGATACATGTTTAGCAGATCGAGGCACTACAAAGAGCGGATAGTCGATTGGAAATATGAATAAATGTTCCGTGTAAATGTGGACTGCAGATGGAAGTGATTAGCTTAAGTCTGGCAAGAATCCCCTCCTCTCTTTAGAGACGGATGTGTGTTGGTATCCATGTTGAATGATAACCTGGGGTAGCGCACGTCTGCCATCTTAGTGTTCTCCCCAAACTCCTTCTTCAGGAAGTCCTCCAGCGGGGCCGACTCGTAGGGCCGGGAGCCCCGGAACACCTGCTCCTTCATCCGGAAGTACAGGCAGCGCAGGTACTCCATCGACTTACCTGCACACACACACACACACACACACACACACACACACACACACACACACACACACACACACACACACACACACACACACACACACACACACACACACACACACACACACACACACACACACACACACACTTTATCTTTGTTTTTGTATCTTGTATTAGTTTGTGATTCTGGTTCTGGTTTGGATTCTGGTTCTGACCGTGGATGATGGCCAGGGCTAGGATGCCCCCGGTACTGGTTCCTGCCACCCAGTCGAAGAGCTCTCTTGTGGGCCGGCCCGCCTCCCTCTCCAGGGCGATCAACATCTGGATCAGAACCAGACCTTTGATCCCGCCGCCGTCCAGACACAGCAGCCGGTCCAACCTGAAGAGGAGGTGGGGAGGGGTGGAGGGGGACACGCAAACATCGCTCATATTCACTTTACGTTCACTAGACGGCTTGCAGCGAAATCTCAGCATTCTGACTTTTCCTCACAGAATCCGCTTCACCTGAACTTCAGATGTTATTTTGAAATCTGACTTTTCTCAACATTCAAAAAATATATTAAAAAGATACAAAAATTCAGACTGTTTGAAATTCTCAAAAATCAGACTTTTCTGAAAAACTAAAAATGATTTCCCTTTTTTCAAAGTCTCAAAAATACTGACCCAAAATTCGGACTATTTTCTCAAAATCTTTTTTTTGCCTCTGTTCTGTAAACTGGGAATGACCTCTAATATAACCTCATCGTCTCCAATGCTGCTAGAGCCAAACCGGAAGAAGTGAGACATAAGAGTTCAAACCAGAAGTGGGAAACTGGCGGGCCGACATAAGGGGAACAGTGGTTCTGTGCTGGGAAATAACCATTAACAACTCACTTCCTGTTCTCCAGTCTGGACCCGTCCACTTCAGATGATCCTCTGCTCATCACACTGAGAGCAGCCCCCGCATACATGACATCCTCAAACCCTGCACACAATCACAACACACACATTTACACACACACATGGATATCTGACCCACACACACATGGATATCTGACCCACACACACATGGATCTTAAATACAACAGACATGTTTTATCCCGCAGTACATGATATCTGTTGGAAAACAGAGGGATTTGAATTGTAATAAACAGGGCACAGGTATGGGGGGGGGGGGCAGCTGTTACCTATGCCTGCAGGTTTGGTCTTGATGGAGAAGGGAGGCGGACTGCTGGGGGAGGGGGGGTGGCAGCGCTGAACCCCTACACTACACAGCATGTCCAGCAGTATCTTTCTATTAGGACCTTCATGTTAACACACACGTGTTAGACATGCACACACACACACACACACACACACACACACACACAAAGCAGAGAGAGAGGAACACGACCAGCTGTTAGCAAACACCATGCATCCTAAATACATCCATTAATGACAGAAATATACTCAATAAGAAACATGTTCAGAAGGTAAATGCAAACAAAGAGCTCAAGGCTCTGTTTCCCTCTTGTATCTACTCATCACACTCTCTGCAGTTACATCTTCGGACCTTTATAAAAGACACTGCATGCATTCTAACCATGCCAATGCTGTCACCAAATGTTGTATTAGTGGCACAACTTATCATTTAGAGACTAGAGATTGTTTTAAAGTCAGAACACACCTGTGGTGCTTCATGCGGCAGCTTTAGTGGAACACAAGCATTTCAAGGAGCCATCTCTGTTCAGGTTCAGGTGTATATCAGTGTTTCCTGTCTCTCCTGGGACATGTGTCCATGCTTTAATGGTTTAATTGAATTAACCGGGCCTCTTTAAAGGACACTGGCATGCTTTAGCTTCCACACGCTCATCCTATTTCCTCACCTTTGCTGGTGCGAGCAGCGATGAGTCCCGGCGTTTCTCCGAGGTCGTTGTGGATCTCCACGTCCGCCCCGAACACGATCAGAGCTTTGATCAGCTCCATGTGATCCATCTGAGGAACACAGCGGCACACAGGATGCACAGACACGTTGTTTTTGGAGATCGATTGACAAAAAAGGCTGCTACGATGCAACTCAGCGCAGATTTAGATACTAAAATAACATGACACACACACACACACACACACACACACACCTTCATAGCGAGGTGCAGCGCCGTGTTTCCCTTCTGGCCCTTCAGGTTGGCGTTGGCTCCGTGTGTGAGCAGCACCATGGACGCCTCGAAGCGCCCCCTCCTGGTGAGGACATGAAGAGCGCTCTCTCCGGTCTTACTGAGGTAGTTCACCGCACAGCCGTGCTCCAGCAGCAGGCGGCACATCTGGAACAGAGAGGGAACATTTACAGTTACATGGTTAAAAGATAACACACAAGATAACTCAGCTATCACTGCATACATGTCCTGTAACTTTTACAGCTCAACATGGATTAGTAATAATAGCTATGATGTAATGTTTGACACCTCAGCCGTTTTGCTCCAGTGCAGCGGCGTTCCTCCGTACAGAGAGTCCTCGGCCTGCAGCTGACCGGAGTCGGCCTTCAGGATCTCCTCCACACAGCTGGCAAGCAAACAAAACAAGAAACAATATTTCAGTAACTCTTTAAGAAGCTGCATTTGTAATTTCCTTCGCCGTATTAACAGGGTAATAACAGGGTAATAACAGGGTAATAACAGGGTAATAACAGGGTAATAACAGGGTACTAACAGGGTATTAACAGGGTAATAACAGGGTACTAACAGGGTATTAACAGGGTAATAACAGGGTAATAACAGGGTACTAACAGGGTATTAACAGGGTAATAACAGGGTAATAACAGGGTACTAACAGGGTATTAACAGGGTAATAACAGGGTAATAACAGGGTAATAACAGGGTATTAACAGGGTACTAACAGGGTACTAACAGGGTATTAACAGGGTAATAACAGGGTAATAACAGGGTACTAACAGGGTATTAACAGGGTAATAACAGGGTAATAACAGGGTATTAACAGGGTACTAACAGGGTACTAACAGGGTACTAACAGGGTACTAACAGGGTAATAACAGGGTATTAACAGGGTACTA
Organism: Eleginops maclovinus; assembly: GCF_036324505.1. Classification (NCBI taxonomy): domain Eukaryota; kingdom Metazoa; phylum Chordata; class Actinopteri; order Perciformes; family Eleginopidae; genus Eleginops; species Eleginops maclovinus. The sequence goes on from NC_086352.1 coordinate 1,701,834, forward strand.
ACAGGGTAATAACAGGGTATTAACAGGGTACTAACAGGGTACTAACAGGGTATTAACAGGGTAATAACAGGGTAATAACAGGGTAATAACAGGGTACTAACAGGGTACTAACAGGGTATTAACAGGGTAATAACAGGGTAATAACAGGGTACTAACAGGGTATTAACAGGGTAATAACAGGGTAATAACAGGGTACTAACAGGGTAATAACAGGGTAATAACAGGGTAATAACAGGGTAATAACAGGGTAATAACAGGGTATTAACAGGGTAATAACAGGGTAATAACAGGGTACTAACAGGGTAATAACAGGGTACTAACAGGGTAATAACAGGGTAATAACAGGGTAACGACAGGGTATTAACAGGGTACCAATAAGGTATTAACAGGGTATTAACAGGGTATTAACAGGGTACTAACAGGGTAACATGGGCTTAACATGGGCTTGTTCGTGTGTTTTTTTCCTGGATTAATTCTAATTTACCATTATTAAAAACCCTCCAACAATTCAAAATCCCCCCCCCCCCACCTGTAACCCTGCTCACCCCTTCTCGCTGTACTTCATGGCGCTGTGGATGGGGTATCCCACGCCTCCAACGACATCACACTTGGCCCCGCCCCCCAGCAGAGCCTTGACGGACTCGACGCGGCCGAGGCGACAGGCCACGTGCAGCGGCGTCTCCCCGTGGTTATTCAGCTCGTTCACACCGGAGCACATCCGAGAGCACATCACCTGATGGGGGGAGGAGGGGAAACTGTTTGAACATGCAGCGTTGTTCAAGCTTTATCGCTCATTGTCTCCCCTGGGCAGGAATGGCCCCTCACCTGGATGATGGCGGGCGTGTCGTGCTTGGCGGCGCAGTGCATGGGGGTCTCTCCGTCCTGGTCCTTGATGTCGGTGCGAGCCTGGCTCTCCTCCAGCAGCTCTGTCACACACGCCGTGTCGCCGCGCTCACACGCCCGATGCAGCGGCGTCTGACCGGAAGCGTCCCGGGCATTTATCTGGCTACACACACACACACACACACACACACACACACACACACACACACACACACACACACACACACACACACACACACACACACACACACACACACACACACACACACACACACACACACACACACACACACACACACACACACACACACACACACACACACACACACACACACACACACACACACACACACACACACACACACCATTTGTGTAGTTTAGCCCACTGACCATGTTTAAAACGTTTGAGGTGCAAAGGTTACGACCTGCCTTGATGACGTCACATCCCCTATAAGCACTGACCTCTGGACGTAGTTGTGTTTGAGGCACTCTCTCAGGCCTGTCTCCACGGCGATGTGGGCGGAGCTCCAGTCGGGGTGGCTGCGAAGACAGTCCACGATTGGCTGAGCTGTCTCCGCCTTCAGAGGAAGTGTCTCATAGAAGGGGCGGAGCTTCAGGGCGTACTGCGGGAACCAGTTCATGGCGTCTTCCTCCGACCCGACTTGAAACAGCCTGCAGAGACACAGAGACACATTGAGGGGACAGCAACATACCAGACACCTAGTTATCAAGGAACTTAGGTGTTGTATTTCTGTGTTGGGCCCTGAAGGCTCCATTGGACTACAATGATCCACAGCTTTGAACATGTTCTGCACACTATCATAGCATTGTTTAATATTTGATGTATTTATGGTCTGCAGTGAATTATTGAGAAGCCTTTAGCTCTCAGGCCTCTGATGGTCATTTGCAGCCTTCATTATGTTTGCATTAGAGGAAAACCCCTCCTCAGATCCGTGGCCGAGTGACTCAGCATTTCCGATAAATGACTTTGATTAAGTTAAGCTGCTCTCTTGGGAAACAGTGCTCAAATATGCAGGAGCTAAAACATGCTTGTCTTTATTTCAGCTGAAATCTGCACGTTTAAACCAGAGCTGCCAGGATCAGTCGATACAGAGAGAACTGAATGCCAACTAAAGTGATCATCCATTCATACAAATGTCAGCTTTTCAAAGATAGAAAATGTGCTGCTTTTGCCTGTTTTATATCATATTTAAGAGCAAATGTTCATCATAAATACATTCAAACACTTCACACATCGAGTCTTTGAACGTGAACAGCTAAAAGAGTTAGATTAATGCCTTTCTTTGGAGGATTTCACTTCTAATGTTGAATAGTATTATTATTTCAGATCTGCTTTTTTTGCATTTTTTCCTATTTTTATAACATGTAAATAGACTTCAGGTTGTTTGAATTAAAGTGCTTTCACTTTAACATGTTACGTGTTGGACTTTGTGAAACTAAGACGGACGTTTTCCGGCCCTTTTATAGACTCGACGAACCAATGAGTGAGGGAATAGTCTGCAGGTTAATGGATAAAGATAGTTTAGACACAGCTCGGCTCCACACTGACCTCAGGGTCATGTTGGGCGTCTCGGGGATCATGAGCAGGCAGTCCCAGGAATGGTACTGTGTGTTTTTATAAAGCACAATGCGTCCCTCCTCCTTCAGAAGAACTTTCCCTCCTCCTCCGTAGTCGGACAGCGGGACATCCCGGACCCGGTACGGGTTTGTGAAGAGGGTGGACACCGAGGACACCGTGTCCAACAGACGGCCCAGGAACTGCATCGTCACCTGGGGACAAAAACAGAGAGTGAACAGGGGTCACACAATGTGGTGGTGTCAGTAAATCGGGGGGAAAAGGACTGAAAAGCACAATAAAAAAACCTCTACATGATCCTCAAAACAGAGTTCATGGTGCATTGATAACGGCCAATATCCTAACCCTACGTTACGCCATCGTTTCATATTCATTCAACCTATTTTATGGTCATTTCAATCTTTAATAACTCGATAACGGTTTGCATTTGAACCTGGGCTCACCCCCATCGATGATCTTTACCAGGCATGTAGGGTTGATGTCTACATTAATAAAATATTGATTCTACCCTCAGAGACAGGATATCGTCTCTCAGGAAAGCAACAGGCATAATATCCCAGCAACACACAAACACATCATTAATAATATAGTATATTTTATTCTGTTCAGCAGAACAAGTACTTTTACTTTCAGTTCAGATTCAGTGGTAGAGGTAAGGTGTACTTCTACTCCACTACATTTATTTCAGTTACTCAAGTACAAGATCTGAGTGCTTCTACTTTTACTCAAGTACAAGATCTGAGTACTTCTACTTTTACTCAAGTACAAGATCAGAGTACTTCTACTTTTACTCAAGTACAAGATCTGAGTACTTCTACTTTTACTCAAGTACAAGATCAGAGTACTTCTACTTTTACTCAAGTACAAGATCTGAGTACTTCTACTTTACTCAAGAACAAGACCTGAGTACTTCTACTTTACTCAAGTACAAGATCTGAGTACTTCTACTTTTACTCAAGTACAAGACCTGAGTACTTCTACTTTACTCAAGTACAAGATCTGAGTACTTCTACTTTACTCAAGTACAAGATCTGAGTACTTCTACTTTTACTCAAGTACAAGATCAGAGTACTTCTACTTTTACTCAGGTACCAGATCTGAGTACTTGTCCCTCTGGGTGTAGTGTTATCTTCATTAGCACATTAGCTTGTGATTAAGCTAATTATACCTCGTTGTTAGTTAGCAGATGAGCTGCACAGTTTAACCCCCACTTACTAGAGCTGACAGTGACGATGCAAATTGAAGTTGCTCCTCAATACAATGTCAAACAAGTAAAACAACCACATAATTAAGAATAAAAAGGAGAACAAGTGGCTCCATTCATGCTGCTCACGAGTTCACAACCAAATGGATACAAAAGAGATGGTTAAAAACTGTCAAACAAACACCGTATATCTATCATAATTCAACATATATATTATTCTGAGGGTTTTACGGCACTTATCTACCTTTTCATGAAGCTAATCGCATTAACTTGCTGTTTCGAGTCCATTCTTACCTGCTGTTCTCTGCGCACTGACTCCTGACACATCAACAACCAACACACTGCAACCGAACTGCCTCCTGATCGTGAGTGACGCCGCGTTGATCCAATCAGAGCTCAGGGATCCGGACGGTTTCTAAGGGAAAGGGGCGGGGCTTTGACACATGGAAGACAAACAGAAGATAATGAAGGTAATTTAAATAAGTTATTATCTCTAAATATTGTAATAAATAATGACAACGCTTTAAAAAACATGACTTGGTATTTTAAATAATGGCTTAGTAGCCTATAAGTTGACATTTTGAGAAATGTTTCATTATTTAAAAATATTTACTCATTATTTTTAGAAATAAGTCATTGTTTTGAGACATAACACATCATTTTCACATTCTTATTTCGAGATATTTACAATTGTTTTACAAAATGTGTCATTATTTTCAGAAATAAGTCTTCATTTTGAGATAATTACTCATTCTTTTCAGAAATAACTCATTATTTTGAGCCTTAAGTCTTCATTTTGAGATATGTACTCATTATTTTGAGACATAAGTCATTATTTTTGACCAATAATTCATTGTTTTAAAATATGTATTCATTATTTTGGGAAATGAGAAATTATTTTAACATATTAAGTTATTCTTTTTAGATATTTCCTCTTTATTTTGAGACTTTAGTCGTTTTGATTGTACTGACTGGCGCGGTTGATCCAATCAGAGCTCAAGGATCCAGACGGTTGCTAGGGAAAGGGGCGGGGCTTGACACACAGGAAATGCTCCGGTTGTTTTGACACCGGAGAGCCCCAGAGAGGCCGTTGCCATGGACCCCACCGCAGTCATCTGATGGAGAAATATCCTATAATACCAATAATATAATAAAGATTAACATTAACACAAATATATACATATTATCAGTAATACAAATGAAAAGGCCTGAACTCAGAGGAGTTACAGTAGTTTGGAGGTAATAATAAGAATATTGAATAATATAATTTGAGTCGGGAGATTCTTCAGTGTTGCCGGGACGACGAAAGGGGGCGGAACCCCACCACGGGAGTGATGTGTGTGTCTGTGTGTAGTGTGGGTGTGTGTGTGTGGTTTAAAAAGAGAGGAAAATCCCCAGAAATCAGCTTAAATGTCTAAAAAATCGGCGTGTGCGTGTGTGTGTGTGTGTGTGTGTGTGTGTGTGTGTGTGTGTGTGTGTGTGTAAAATATCTTTGATTAAAGGTCAATAACAACTAAGTGAGTGTACAGTGGTCAAGTACGTTTAATAGTTTGACTGCCATTTGCAGAATAAAAATAAAGACAGTTTTCATTATTTAAGAATCTGGAAAAAAACCGACAGAGTAGTTTTTAATGTGTGTGTGTGTGTGTGTGTGTGTGTGTGTGTGTGTGTGTGTGTGTGTGTGTGTGTGTGTGTGTGTGTGTGTGTGTGTGTGTGTGTGTGTGTGTGTGCGCGCAGCGGTACACAGGCACACGGTTCCCCGGGTATCAGAGCACTCCTCTCCGGGTTCAGAGAACATGGAACTCTCGGCGACGGGAGATCGAGTTTTCGCCGCCGAATCGATCCTGAAACGCCGCATCCGGAAGGTAAGCCTCCGCCGCCTCGTGTGGTTCTGACTCCCGCAAATGTTGGCTCTGATACCCGGCAATAGGCTCTGCTACCCGGCCACAGGCTCGTCTCCTTGCCGTGGAGGCCTGGATGAATACCTTCGCTATGCTAACAGAAGCTAACTAGGCTAGGCTATCACAGCCAGAATCAGAAACAGAAACAGGTTTATTTATTAATGAATGTATCCCTGTGTAATGCATAGCTCACTAACATGTAATATTAGAAGACATATGAAGGATGCAGCTCATATTTAAGTAAATATATCCAAAATACCCGCATTATCTGCAACAGTAATTAGTACCACAGTTTGAGGCACTTTTATCCTCAGTATCCAAAACTGTTGGTATATCAACAGACAAATATACATATATATAGAGAATGCACAACATATCATCTACAGAAGAACAAGGAAATTCACAATAATAGACACCTTAATTACACTGTAATCTGAGTGTTGTAATTGAAATGTATTGTCATGTTATATTTTAACTGTACTATGTAGTATTTTATTGACTTGTACTTAAATATTGTTTTATAATTGGTTGTGTGATAGAGATTATGCAATGCTTTAGTGTTTTTTTGTTGTGTACCTGCCTAAGGACTGCAGTCACTGAGCTATTATCTCAAATCTGTCTTAAATCGTCTCTCCTCTTTTCTGAGAGTAAAGTATTTGTATGCATGGTCCTTGGATTAGAGCGAGCTGCTACTGAAAACAATATGAACATAATACTCATACTGAAGTGAATATATCAAGAATATCTGCAACAGGTATTAGTACCACAGTTTGAGGCTGATCCAAAGATCAACACCTTCAGACTGGGGTAATTTACCAGCAAACATACGATGCTTAACTTCCTCTCACATGTTTCATGAATACATTTCAGTGGCTCATAAAACACATACGCGGCCATTAATGGATGTGTTTATAATCGTGTAGTACTTCATCAATGCCAGAAAACAAGATAAGGTAGAGCAAGACAGGTGTTGCATAAACTATTTGGAGTTGCTGTGGTAAAGCTTTACTTTGATTTGATTTAATTGAACTCAAAGAAGTGAGTTTTGCAGCAAACCTGCAGTTTTATCCAGAAATGTGGTGAATACAGATATACAGATATAAGACGTAAAAAAGGACTGATTTAATACGCTTCCAGCCTTGTATTAAAAGCAGTGTTTTGCAGAAGTCCTGCCGTTTTTCCAGAAGTGGAGAATAAAAACGACATGTGTTATAACACTTTAGAATGACATGGCATCTCAAAGTGCTTTACAACTTCAAGAACATAAAGACAGAGGGCAAAGAAACCTATAAGGCAATTACAATCACATACAATTCAAAGAGTCCTTAAAGAGCCGAGGGAACAGGAATAAAAAGTGAAGGAGAGTGGTGTGATGTAGAGGTTTCAAAGCGTGAATGCTGGGTAAGAGATGCTACAAAAGGCAGCAGCTAACAGGAAAGCCTCCAGCCTTGATTTGAAAACTGCACGCTGCATGGTTTGCATTCTGGGAAATAAAGAGCCTATAAATCATGGCGGGTTACACTTTAAGTGTGTGGTAGTTAACCAGCAGGCCTTCTGAGTTTCCTGCTGGACCTTCAGTTGAACTCATCTTTTGTTATCCCAGCATAAAAGCAGGAATAACTTCCCACTAAGGTTCACACACTCTGTGCACTGGTGGTGAAACATGGTGAAGAGTTAAATGACAAATATCTGTGAAGCTTTGAGATGTATCAGGGTTCCTTTCTTCAAAACGTTAAACAATGTGTGGAGGATAAGGAGGCGCTCTCCTGGAGTCGTGCTGTTAAAACATACATACTCAAGAAGAATAAACAAAGTAAATGTGATTTCTATTTATTATGCAACCGCTAAAGAGGACTCTTTAAAGTAGAGACACTACATACTGATATACACCTGAACATCAGCAGGAGAGGACTCTTTAAAGTAGAGACACTACATACTGATATACACCTGAACATCAGCAGGAGAGGACTCTTTAAAGTAGAGATACTACATACTGATATACACCTGAACATCAGCAGGAGAGGACTCTTTAAAGTAGAGACGCTACATACTGATATACACCTGAACATCAGCAGGAGAGGACTCTTTAAAGTAGAGACACTACATACTGATATACACCTAAACATCAGCAGGAGAGGACTCTTTAAAGTAGAGACTCTACATACTGATATACACCTGAACATCAGCAGGAGAGGACTCTTTAAAGTAGAGACTCTACATACTGATATACACCTGAACATCAGCAGGAGAGGACTCTTTAAAGTAGAGACACTACATACTGATATACACCTGAACATCAGCAGGAGAGGACTCTTTAAAGTAGAGACTCTACATACTGATATACACCTGAACATCAGCAGGAGAGGACTCTTTAAAGTAGAGACTCTACATACTGATATACACCTGAACATCAGCAGGAGAGGACTCTTTAAAGTAGAGACTCTACATACTGATATACACCTGAACATCAGCAGGAGAGGACTCTTTAAAGTAGAGACTCTACATACTGATATACACCTGAACATCAGCAGGAGAGGACTCTTTAAAGTAGAGACACTACATACTGATATACACCTGAACATCAGCAGGAGAGGACTCTTTAAAGTAGAGACACTACATACTGATATACACCTGAACATCAGCAGGAGAGGACTCTTTAAAGTAGAGACACTACATACTGATATACACCTGAACATCAGCAGGAGAGGACTCTTTAAAGTAGAGACACTACATACTGATATACACCTGAACATCAGCAGGAGAGGACTCTTTAAAGTAGAGACTCTACATACTGATATACACCTGAACATCAGCAGGAGAGGACTCTTTAAAGTAGAGACTCTACATACTGATATACACCTGAACATCAGCAGGAGAGGACTCTTTAAAGTAGAGACTCTACATACTGATATACACCTGAACATCAGCAGGAGAGGACTCTTTAAAGTAGAGACACTACATACTGATATACACCTGAACATCAGCAGGAGAGGACTCTTTAAAGTAGAGACACTACATACTGATATACACCTGAACATCAGCAGGAGAGGACTCTTTAAAGTAGAGACTCTACATACTGATATACACCTGAACATCAGCAGGAGAGGACTCTTTAAAGTAGAGACTCTACATACTGATATACACCTGAACATCAGCAGGAGAGGACTCTTTAAAGTAGAGACACTACATACTGATATACACCTGAACATCAGCAGGAGAGGACTCTTTAAAGTAGAGACTCTACATACTGATATACACCTGAACATCAGCAGGAGAGGACTCTTTAAAGTAGAGACTCTACATACTGATATACACCTGAACATCAGCAGGAGAGGACTCTTTAAAGTAGAGACACTACATACTGATATACACCTGAACATCAGCAGGAGAGGACTCTTTAAAGTAGAGACTCTACATACTGATATACACCTGAACATCAGCAGGAGAGGACTCTTTAAAGTAGAGACACTACATACTGATATACACCTGAACATCAGCAGGAGAGGACTCTTTAAAGTAGAGACACTACATACTGATATACACCTGAACATCAGCAGGAGAGGACTCTTTAAAGTAGAGACACTACATACTGATATACACCTGAACATCAGCAGGAGAGGACTCTTTAAAGTAGAGACACTACATACTGATATACACCTGAACATCAGCAGGAGAGGACTCTTTAAAGTAGAGACGCTACATACTGATATACACCTGAACATCAGCAGGAGAGGACTCTTTAAAGTAGAGACTCTACATACTGATATACACCTGAACATCAGCAGGAGAGGACTCTTTAAAGTAGAGACTCTACATACTGATATACACCTGAACATCAGCAGGAGAGGACTCTTTAAAGTAGAGACACTACATACTGATATACACCTGAACATCAGCAGGAGAGGACTCTTTAAAGTAGAGACACTACATACTGATATACACCTGAACATCAGCAGGAGAGGACTCTTTAAAGTAGGGTCTCTTGTTGTCACCAGCTGTTTCGTTTATCCTGAAACTTCTGTGTTTCTCTTGCAGGCTCGACTTGAGTACCTTGTGAAATGGAAAGGATGGGCAATGAAGTAAGAGCTGCCCCCCCCCCCCGTCTCTGAAAGTTCTCTCTGCTGTTTTGATGCCTGTACATTAAACTGAAAACATGGATAAAATCCACTCGGTGGTTCTAAGGTTTCCTCCTGTTTCCTCAGGCACAGCACCTGGGAGCCAGAGGAGAATATTCTGGATGACCGGCTGATACTGGGCTTCGAGCAAAAGTGAGTAAAGAGTTTATTTATGATGAGAGGGCTTTTCATAAAGGGGTTCCTGTGTGTCCTCAAAAGACTTAAATGCTAATAAAATGCCTTCATTCAGTTTTCCAAAGCTCTTATAAAAGCTCATACAAGTTGGACTTCATTCATCCTTTTTTCTGACACATACAGATCTTAATACATTAAAGATTTAGTTCCAAGAAAGTCTTCCTTGCTTGACGCTGAAGTAGCCTTCATTTTCTGATTTGGTTTTGTCCAAAGTCTCAGTCTTCCTTTCACATACAGTATATGCTTTGTGTCTTTGTAGTGTTCTTCCTCTTCCCTTCCAGATTGTTAAACATCCATCTTGACTCGAGTCTCTCATGTCTCTCATAAAGACCCTTAAAATCAGGTGTTTTCAGTGGTTTAAAACAGACTCAAACTAAACTGGTGACGGAGATCTAACATCACATCTCTTGATTTGTTATATTTGCTCTCCTTGTGCCTTTTCTTCACCTGTGTGATCTGTTTCTTTATAGGGAACGGGACAGGGAGATCCACGGGCCGAAGAAACGAGGACCAAAACCCAAAAAACATGCCATGAAGGTCCAGTTTCCTGCAGCTTGTTTTACCGTTGATACATGAACACCGCCTGAATTATCTTTGTGTTTTTATGTCTACTCTATCTCGCACATTGCAGTCTCATTGAGGTTAAAGCCCACAAGCTTTCTGAAGATCCACTGTCAACGCCATAGGTTTCAGAATTTAACGTACGGTGTGGTTCTTCCTAGGGGCCGGAGGTTAGCTGTGTTGAACTGAGCTTAAAACGGAATGAGAGATGAGATGCTGTGCAGGATAAACTGCTTGGTATAGCTCAGGAGTAACAGTCTGATGGGATAGCACTGACCCGAGTCTGCTGGTGTTTGACACAAGTTCATATTCCCTCAGGCGAACGCTCCGACCGGAGGAAGCCGAGCCTCAAACTCCCGCCTGACTGCGGCGCGCTCCACACCGGGCCGAGCGACTCCTTCCTCCTCCTCGCCTCATCCAACCTCTTCGTCCTCCACCGTGGCTCCCTCTCCCAAGCTCAGCTCCCTGGCCACCACCCACAAGCTGAAGAAAGACATCCACCGCTGCCACCGGATGTCCCGGCGCCCGCTGCCCCGGTCCGACCCCTTGGCTGCATCCTTCCCGGGCCAGCCCTCCAGAGTCCACGTCTCCCCGTTCTCCGAGACCGTCCGCATCCTCAACCGCAGAGTCAAGCCCCGGGAGGTGAAGCGAGGTCGCATCATCCTCAACCTGAAGGTCAGTGGGGGACATTATGTCTGCAGCTCAGAGACTCCTTTGCTTTCACTTCAACACCTGATTACTTTATCCTCCTCTGCTGAAGGTCATCGACAAGCCGGGTCGCGGCGGCGCAGCGGGACGGAACATCTCAGTGGGGGGGCGGCAAAACATCCCGTCCCGCAACCGCATCATCGGGAAGAAAGGGGAGGCCCCCTACAGGCCTTTCCAGCCCCCGCTGAAGATGCTGGGCTTCCCCATGTACGGGAAGCCGTTTGGGCTGCAGTGTGGAGGACCAGTGACCTTCAGCTCTGCCTCCTCCCAGTATAACTCACCCCCCTCCCAGTTTAACTCAGCCCCCTCCCAGTTTAACTCAGCCCCCTCCAGCTCTGAAGGAAAATCTGCTCAGTCCCACCCCGCAACAGGAGTCTCCCCCCCTTCCAGCAAAGCTCCAAAGTCCAGTAACGCTGGTAAACAATGTTCCATATTTAAAGCTGTTTTGTTTTGTCGTTGTCTTCTTTAACTGGGCTTATGTTTGCACCTGGCAATAACCCTGTTTCTGATTCTGCTTCTGAAGGTGGTGCCCAGTGTGAGGTGCAACGTTCCCCCCCCGCCTCACCGTCGTCCTCTTTGGAAGACCAGGAGGAGGACGCCCCCCTGAAAGGTGGTCCGACCCCATTTCCCAGTATACCACCAGTGCCTGTGTAATGCTGTGAATCCCTGCGTGTCGCTCAGAATAGCTTCATAAAAGTTCGGTTTTTTGCTCAAAAACAGAAGTCAGAATTGTGAGATTCTGAGAACCGGTCAGAATTCCTGTGTAAATATTGTGTGTTTGATTTCTCACAGCAGTCTTTGAGTAGTCATCATAATGTTGTCCATGACGTCACTTTTTGTTGTCTTTCTGTGTTTACAACATTAACACCAAAGCAGGTTCCTCGTATGCGAAAACATATTTGGCAATAAAACTGATTCTGATTCTTATGAAGGCAGGAAACGCCAGCTGCCCGACGACCAGAGCCCCGGCAACGAGACCCCCGCGGAACCCCAAATAGCCCCCGCCGAGGGAGACCCCAACTGGCACCCTGAGATGGCTCCGAGCTGCAAGGACGTGGTGGTCACTGACGTCACCACCAACCTCCTCACCGTCACCATAAAGGAGTTCCCCTCCCCGGCCTCACCCTCCACTGAAAACGCCTCTGCCCCTCCCCCCGGCACCCCATCCGAAGACCCCGAGCCATAGGAGATCCCATGTTGTGAAGGCAGATGTGCCCCAGATAGTCCGCCTGCAGCTCTAGAGTCCTGCTGAGAACCCGGACAGGTTGAGACCCCAAAGTGTTGTAGAAGTCTATCGTAGGGGTCTCCAGTACATCCTACTATACTAATAAGAGGGTCCTCAACCGGTACGGGTTCACAGCAGGACTCTGAGCTGCAGACGGACTATAGAGGGACATGGACAAAAAAACAACAACAGGTTAGCAAGTTATTGTCTGGGGCTCAAGAGTTAGTCTCAGATACTCTGAGGGTCACAGACAAGGTTTACAGATTCTGGACAGTGGTAATACCTCGGTAAACATTTAAAGCCCCCCCTTTAGACATTTAGGGATTTGTGATATTGGGCTATAGAAACACAATATGACAGATCGATTGTCCGAGCGCTGACAGCCATAGCTCTTCACCCCTGCAGCAAATGTCCTTACAGTGAGGTCCGAGTCACAGGACGATACCTCGTGGGCACGACTTGTTTTTTTGTCCATGTCCAAATCTGTACAAATGCCAATTGATGATGGAGGAGAAATATCAGTGTTGCCACTTAAGCCCCCTCCTCCCCCTTCCCTTTAGTGTGTTTAGTACCTGAACACCGCCCAGCCATTGAATCGTACAGAAAGAGCATATTTTTTTTATAAGAAGCGTATACATCTGAACACGGGCAGCTAATACGCCCTCAAATTGCCATATTTTGTCCTCTTGCACAGCACTGACTCTCCGACTGTTGGATTGAGGTGCCGTTTGTTTCCTTTCACACACACACACACACACACACACACACACACACACACACACACACACACACACACAAACAGACACACACACACACACACACACACACACACACACACACACACACACGCTGGGTTCAGTTTGTGTGTGTGCTGAGCCTCCAACACATGTGAAAGAAACAAAAGGCACTTTGTCCTCCACAGGTGAGAGGCCCCTCCCTGCCCCCTCAGCCTGATTGGAGGTCCAGCTCGTTAGTGATAAAGGGGAGTGTTGCACAGCTGGACTCTCTCACACTGCATCACAGCGAGGTAAACGCCATGCACTTGACTGCATCGATCGATTTCATGCAGTACTCTGATATTTCAAGGCATTTTCCTCCTGCTCTCTTGAACGCATATTCAGTGTTTATATGCACGCACAACCTGACAAGCTAACCAGTAAGTTATTGTTCTCTCTCTCTCGCTCACTCGCCTTCTCACAAAGCCCCCGCCTGTCACTCGTCCGACGCGACTCCAAACCGGCCCGCAGCATTTCCTCAGATCTCAGTGAAGGTCCATAAGCTGAACACACTTCAGGCTTTTATAATCCAGTGTGAACATCAGTCCCTGGGGATGCCTGTCCGTTGCGCTCTCATCAGACGGCTTTGCAGAGAGTGTGTTTGAGAGGAGGTCAAAGCCCGACGCTAAGGCTCACCAACCCCAGAAGACCCCTTTAATACAACTGGTCTGTAGGATGTAAAGCCCTGAAATAGCAGAACACGTGCTGCTCTTTGGCCCCAGTGGATGCTTTTAATGATCCCTAATGATACAGGTCTATCGGCCCTTTATGTTTGATGTATGAAACAGAGTTACGTCATTATCTGGGGGGGGGAATAATGATCTTAATTAAAGAATGAGTTTTAACAAGAAACCAGGATAAAAAATGTGGATGAACGGAACGTTATTGATCTGATTAATTTGAGAGAACATCATCACGTTAATTCATTGGGTTTTATATCTTTTGTTATATTGAGATCCATTTTATTACAGATATGAATCATTTTAATGCAGATTTTCCCCCTAAAATGTTAAAGTGATGCCAGGAAACAATCCCTCTGTTGGTCAGAAAGGGTTTACTGAGTCCAGAGATATGGAGCTGGGGTCAGACGTCTGGTCGGACGGCAGAGACAGCTTACGGAGAATAAAGAGGGGATGGATTTGCTTTCTCTAAACCAATGAATGACCTGCCGCAGGTAAATCAAATCCAGGTGAAAATGAAACCGGTGTTTGATGAAAGAGAAACTCAGACTGGGTCCTCGATGACTTCCAGACTGGGTCGTGCTCCTCTGAAGGGATTGAAGGCCCTCGGCTGCTTCTGTGCTGTGTCAGTGGTGGGTAGATGTGTGAGCTTAATGCCATGTTTCCAACCTTTAGAGCAGTGCTTTTTATTCCTTATCAGCACAACTTAGTGGCCTCTCTTTCAACCAAATAGGGCTCTTGATTTTATTATTTCTAAGCTTTTCTTTCCTTTTCAATCGTCTCATATGTGATGTCATTATAAGTGCTTAACGGGCGCTGATTGGAGAAAAGGAAGGAACCTTTAAATGTTGATAAATGAATTAAAAGCTGTTTTTTTAATGCTTCTTTTCTAAATATGCATAATAATGTGATGCTGTTTATTTGAATGCCATTTATTTTGTATTAGTCCAATATGGGTTTGACGAGACAAACTGGACTGGTTTTAATGTTTGTCTGGTTTGAAGCTAATAATGTACATGTATTGATGCTGATATGGAGGATAATGGACTTCTGACGCATGTTTTGCAGACCCTTATTGTACAGATTATTGTCATGTTTCCTGTCGTTGCTTTCTGTGTGTTTTCTTGTACGAGGCTTTGAATTAAAAGCTGTTTAAAATTCAGTTTCCGGAGAGTCTTTCCCTGTTAAATGAAATGTATTTGATATGTTGCTGTTGTTTTCCAGGTTTCAAAGGGCTTTTATTTTAAGAAATCTGCTAGAAATTAAAATTTCACTTCATAATAAATAACTATCTGACGGAGTAGTTTGCATTTTATATGAATACAAGTTGGAAATACAAACAATATGAGGGAATAAAACCTCTCATACCGTCACAGGCGTTATAGAACATGTCTGCAGAATAGATTTTGATCGAACAGTTGAACCAATAGAGTGGCCATTTCTCACCGGTCACTTTCCCATGCTGAGGGGATCGAACCACCGACCCTCTGAGTGGATCCATTTACTCCCTGAGCCATAGCGACCCGGACAGAACCAGGTCGGGTTCTTGCGATCACAGGTAATAATCTGCCAATCACAATAAGTGTTGAGGGAACTACGGACCCTGGAGATGGAAGAAACAACCATGGGGGGGTTTGAGTCTTCGGTGTGAGCATTAAACCAGCTGTATACTGGAATGTAATGTTTTTGTTACTTGGATTTAATAACTTGTTAAGTAATTGTACTGTTACACGGCATTCACAGCAGAAGAAAATACAGTTTAAATCATTCGAATATTGAAAAATAACTGGATTTACATCACTGTAAGTGCTTCTGAAAGAAAGACATTGAGGTATGAAACCATAAAGGCGTCATCAAAAGTCATAACGTTAAAGTCTACGGGGGGAGGGCAACAATAGATTATGGTAGTATAGTGTATGGAGCAGCAGCAAGGACATCATTGGAAAAAGTGGACAGACTGCTACAGTACAGAGCACTGCGATTATGTATAGGAGCTATTAAATCCACCCCCATTAACGCAGTACTGATAGAAGCAGGAGAAACACCGCTTGAGTTAAGAAGGGAGAAACTGGCACTCACATATTGGGTCAGGCTGAAAGGAAGTGGAGAAGAAAACCCTGCAACAAAGACTATGCAGGGATGCTGGGAATATTCAAAGTTCCAGGGGTTAGGGTTCGGGGGGGACAAGGGGAGAAAAAGAGAAGACATATGGAATGGAGGCCTTAGGGTTCACCAGGACCACCCCAGTGAGTAGTGTTCCACCTCGGCTATTCCCAGAAGTAAAGATCGATATGAGTGTTCTGGAAAAGAAAAGACGATGGCAAATGAAGCAGGAGTTAAAACAAGTATTTACCTGAGGAGCAACTACTACAGGTATCTCAAAATATAGACAGGTGGTACTAAGAACAAACAGTGTGTGGGAATTGGTGTGTATGTCCCTGAGTTCCAAATATCTATTTCCAAAAGACTATCTGATCAGTTATCAGTGTATACAGCAGGAGTAGTGGCAGGCATTATTGGGTTACAGTGGGTGGAAGAGGTCAGACCAGATAGGGTGGTGGTATGCACAGATTCAATGGCCGTGTTGGAAAGCATACAGTCAACAGCATCTGTCAGAGAAGATTTAACCATTGAACTGAACCATAGTTTGCTAAGACTTCACAGAGGTGGCATGGGTGTACAGTTATGTTGGGTACCAGCGCATGAGGGGCTGAAAGGGAATGAGTGTGCTGATAAACTACAAAAGGAAATAACAGTACCAGGTCCACTCGGAAAAGGAGAAGGAAAAGCAGTGCTTAAGAAGAACGGAGATATGGCAGAAAAGGTGGGAGGAAGACCATAAAGGAAAGGGGTATCATAAAATACAAAAGTCAGTGATAACGAAGAACTACAAAGAAAGGAGCAGAAGGGAGGAAATGATCAGAACCAGACTCAGATTGGACCACACAGGTTTAAATGGCACCATGTTTGTACTGGGGAAAAGGAATAGTGACAGGTGTGGGAACTGTGGAGTGAAAGAACAGGTTGAACATATCATACTTCACTGTGCCATGTATGCAGTAGAAAGAGAAAGGCTGCATGATAAAGTCCAAGAGGCAGGGAGGGACTGGGATTTAATGGGGACACTGGGAACAGAGGGAGAGGGGGTAAGAGTCACCAGGAAGGCTCTCTTTACTTTTTTAAATAACACAAGGCTGGTGAGTAGAATTTAAGAAAGGGTAAATGACATCATGTTACACACTCTTGTACAGTAGGTGGCGGTATGCACCTTAAAGTTGGTTGTGATCCGCCATTAAACCCAAAGAAGAAGAAGAAGTCTACATGGGAACTTCACGCGTCTTGGAGGGTTTTCCAGTCGGTCGCTTTTAAGTGTTGCACAGCATCTTCTCACCGGATGTTTATGGATGCACATGTCGCCGTGGAGAACTGGAAGCTGTTTCTTACTGAAGTCGCTTCTGAAGCTAGTCATTTAAACACAAACCCGGGGCATTAAACTCGGGATGTCTGCCTCGCTGGTCCGCAGAGGCCTGGAGCTGCTGAGCGAACACACAGGTCCGTTTGAGACGCTTGTCCTTAGCATTAGAGCTAACTCACAGCTAACGTTAGCATTAGAGCTAACTCACAGCTAACGTTAGCATTAGAGCTAACTCACAGCTAACGTTAGCAATCAGAGCTAACGTTAGCATTAGAGCTAACTCACAGCTAACGTTAGCAATCAGAGCTAACGTTAGCATCAGATATCTGCTGAAAACCAGTTTCAGTTTGAAGTTCTCCTTCATGTTCTGTCCATTAATGTATAACCATATCTCAGAGGTTAATTCCCTTTTGTTTGTAGTTAATGTGTATTTATATCTGTCTTTATTTTGCTAAGAAAATTAAATAGTTATTTAAAAGTAGGATATTATTTACACCAAGGTTTCAAAGAATGGGATGTTAAATTAAATATAAATGTTAACATTTGTGAAGTCCAGGTAACAAAGTAGAAGCTGTGGATCTTTAACAGACTTTGCTGTAACTTCTCTCCTGTTTTCTTAAAATGAAGTTAAATAAAAACTGTTTCTTTATTTTTCATTATCATCTCATTTATAAGGACCACAAAGCTCCAACTTGTTTAGTGTTTCTAACTCTACTGTTAAACAATGAATGAACGAATATTTCAGTTGATGTATTTCATTTGTTTATCTGGTGACTTTAATGTAAGGTTTGAGAGCTCCAGGAGGGAAATGATCAAACGAGGAAGGAGTGATAAAACACCTTCAGCTGTTCAACATATAAAACATGTGTTCAATAACTCTGTTCCAACTTCATTTAAATAATATAAACCAAGTATAATAAATGTGTTTTTAGGGCAAACCTTTATTTACTTTACAGAAATATTTGATTAAGAAATAGTTTCATTTATTTTTCCTTGCATGTCATTTACTCATTGACTCCCTAACCCCCCCAACCTGACGTTACTCATTTATAGAAAATAAAAGCTGGAGTAAAATACAATTTTAAAGATAATCCTATATAAAGTAATCAAATAAGTAATTACTAAAAGGAATAAACTCATCGTCATATGTGCTTAATATTACTCTGTATTGTTCTGAGTTTTCAATATAACCGACTGCCTGAAATGTCTTGGTCCAGATGTGAGTAAAGGGAAGAAGAAGAAGCAGAAGACCCTCAGCGCGGCTGACGTGATGGACCGGGTGAGCTCCAAGCGTCAGGGAGTCACGAGGCAGAAGAGGAGGCTGCAGGGTGAGCTGGGACCCGGGAGGAACAGAGCCACCGTCAAAGACAAGAGGATCCGATCTGCAGTGGGTCAGTGTGGAAGTCAAGGGTTCCTGATTTTTCTGTTAGTCTGGAATAAGGTCTGAGGTAAACACAAGCTGGAGAGTCACGGAGATTCTCCCACACAGTCTGGAGGCCCTCAGCTTCCTCCGGAGGAGTGATCTTCGCCACAGTCTTCCTCTTCAGCTGCTCTTTGTTGTTGTTTGTTTTTATTCCAACGCCTGCACACCTTCCTCCTCTATCTAAACGTGTTCTTCTTCTTCTTCTTGTTTCTGTAGAGGAGTTCAGGAAGAAGCAGAAGAAGAGTCAGCTGAGCGCCAACCTGAAATACTTCATGGAAGATGTCGACAAATCCAGAGAGTCGGACACGGCCAAGGTAAGAGACTCACCTGGTCCAGGTACCTTCATGATGAAATGCAGTAAGAATAGATGTATTCGTTACACGGCTTAGTCGAATACTCAATTCTGATTGGTCAATCCCCTTTCAGAGGTCAGTGTGATGGCAGTACAGAGCGCTGAAGAGGGAGGAAGAGGTTGACGCCGTTTGCCGTTTATTTTCCAGATTTTGAGCCACCATTCAGGACGACAGTCGAGGAACCGCCCGGACCCCCCCGCCCCGAAGGCCTCGGAGAAAGAGTCCTTGTTCACGGAGAAGGAGTTCCAGCAGTTCCAGAAGGAGTACTTCGGCAGGACTGTGGAGAAGAGGAAATGAAGCGCACCCTGAAAACACAAAGACACTTCGGGAACTGTGGGAAACCCCTGCGCTGTGGTGCATATCAACGGGTTTCTGCACTGGATTTTCTGGATGATTCTCTTCATGTCTCTCAAGAGGACTGCGAGGAGTTTGTAGAGAAATGTTTTCATAGGTTGAATCTAAACTGGTGTTTTCCTACACACACACACACAAACACACACACACACACACACACACACAAACACACACACACTGTTTTCTCTGGCTCTTGTCTCTGAAAGCATCACCTCATTCAACTCACTTCGTGTTTCCTGAGGACCCTGAACAGTCCTTACTGAGTCATCTTACTGCTAAATGTAAAAATACAATTAAACAGAAATGAAGTTTCTTTAATTGGTTTTAATTTGTCTGAAATCGATGTTTAAAAACTGGAAAATTCACAAAAATAGGGATCAAGGTTTCCTTTGTTTCGTTGTAAAATCTCGTAATAATGAATAAATAACTTACAGAATTCCCCCTGAATGATCGTCACACACACACCAGTTTAAATGACAGGTGGATATTTAATATAACTCCTTTATCTTCAGAAACCCTGCAGGAAACATTAAGGACATTTTAAATTAAAGTAGGATGTTTAGTTTCTTCCTGGCGTTGCACAGTCAAACCTCCAAATGATTTCTAAATATCCATTAGATATATATAACACACATCTAGTAAAGCTTCACACACTCTGGTCCCCAACAGCATGAATGGATGTGGAAAAAAACAAGCCTTTAGAAAATCTACAAAATGTCAAAACATTGGATTTTTCTCCAAATAATCGATTTTTATTTTAGAATTGACCAAATTCCTCTTGAATCAACATCCTTGTGCTACACTTAGTGGAACATATAAATAAATAATACTCAGGGCGACGTTACACCTGCTAACGTGCCTATATTTAATTGGAAAGAAAGAAAAGCTTCTGGATTCTTCAGAGTTTCTTTAGAATTTAATTGAACAAAAACTAGCTGCAACAATTAGCCACGTAACACACGAGTCAGTGTTCAGCCTGGTGAATCTGCGCGCTGCTTTCTGCACGACATCATGGGTGTGACTTTATAGGAATATTTTTCCTTTTGGCTGCAGAAGCAGGAGGGTGTGAGAACTACAGGAATGCATATGCATGAATAGAGAGGAATGAACCGCAGTATTTGTGGGATGGTCACTTTCACTTTCACGTCCAACCTGTTATTGTTTTAGGATTTATTTGTCGGTGTGAAAGTGAGTGAGGCTATTGTTCAGAAGCAGAGCGACTCACTGCAGCATGTCCAAGGTAAGAGACTATAACTCAAATTTGTGCAAGTGATTATGAGGCTGCATTGCTCTTAAGTGCACTTTTTAAGAGTTATTTCTCTGCAGTTTGTGTAAGTATTGTGTAGATTATTGCTATCATTACTTTAATATGTGCACCTATGAGCAGGATGGTGTCGCCATCACCGCACTTTACGAGCAACATTTTGGTCCAAAGCGCAAGATAAACATGAAGCAGAAACACGGCATCTTGTGACTTCAATCAAAAAACTGCAGAATTTTCACATAAATACCCGGATAGAAAAGCTCACTCCAAAAAGAGGACCCGCAGAGTGTGCTGATTCAATGCTGCAGTGGCTGGGAGTCATTAGGTCGTGATGTGGAAGCTGTTGCAATGAAATCTGACTTTTCAACCAAAATAAGCTGAAATATCAATAAATGTGTTCAAATAAAATAGAAGTAAGCTTTAAAATTCAACAAAAAGAGGCGTTGGACTCAAAAGGCTGTGTGATATGAAAGCAAGCTTTAACTTTTCTGAAATAAAGGTGCGTATTGATAAGTGAGTGTTTTTGAGTGTTGTAGGACTTGGACCTTCTTCTCTACAATAAAGCTGATTGATCAGTTCAGAATGATTTAATGAGAGTATTCTTTGAAACATGCTTTTATTTTCTGAGTAAAGCAGATTCTTCTGATATATGTCTCATTATTGAGGGGATGCACTGCAGTTTCCTTTCCTTTGATTCATTGATATTTTCATGAAGCATTTTATTTAATATTCTGCAGATTACTCAACCTGTTCCCTCCCCGAGGCGCAAGTTTCTGCCCTCAGATAACAGTGAGGAAAAGGAGCCAGAACATTCTCCAACCAGAGCAGAGGTCAGAGGAAACAACAATTATTATTATTATTATTATTATTATTATTATTATTATTATTATTATTATTATTATTATTATT
>NC_086352.1:1728356-1740856 GCF_036324505.1 Eleginops maclovinus
AGAGAGACGCACACAGCTGGAGACCAGGGGACACTAAACAGAGACGCACACAGCTGGAGACCAGGGGACACTAAAGAGAGACGCACACAGCTGGAGACCAGGGGACACTAAAGAGAGACGCACACAGCTGGAGACCATGGGACACTAAACAGAGACGCACACAGCTGGAGACCAGGGGACACTAAAGAGAGACGCACACAGCTGGAGACCAGGGGACACTAAAGAGAGACGCACACAGCTGGAGACCAGGGGACACTAAAGAGAGATGCACACAGCTGGAGACCAGGGGACACTAAAGAGAGATGCACACAGCTGGAGACCAGGGGACACTAAAGAGAGACGCACACAGCTGGAGAGACGCACACGCTGGAGACCAGGGGACACTAAAGAGAGACGCACACAGCTGGAGACCAGGGGACACTAAAGAGAGACGCACACAGCTGGAGACCAGGGGACACTAAAGAGAGACGCACACAGCTGGAGACCAGGGGACACTAAAGAGAGACGCACACAGCTGGAGACCAGGGGACACTAAAGAGAGACGCACACAGCTGGAGACCAGGGACACTAAAGAGAGACGCACACAGCTGGGTGACGTTCAGGATTATAATGTTAGGGGTGGCTCGTTGTAGTGCCTTTGCCCGTGTCGGCCACCGTAGATTTGTATTAATGAAGCTTTTCATTTTCTCAGGTGACCGAACATCCAATACATTCGAAATGTTATTCCCAACCTCCTCCACTGCCGCTTCACAGAGCTCCACAACTCCAGCAGCAGACTGGAAACAACGCCCAGGTAGCTAAAGTCAAATAACAAAGGAGGCTATTTAACTCAAGACAATACGACCACATTTAATTAAGCTGCATTAAGTATGTCTGTTCTTCTGTCAGGATGCTGAGCCCTTGTTGGATTTGCAGGAAGAACTGAAACGTGAGTCAGAAACCAGACTGGAATATGTTTGAAGTGTTTTGTGTTATATTTAATAAAGTACAGTTTTATTGATTTACAGCCTGGAAGGATCTGGACAGAGACCTCAAACTTAGAGGAGCAAGGGAACCAATGTAAGGACATCATCACAGCAGTGCTTTGACCAGTGGCGGCTGGCCAATAGAGGGCGCTAGGGCGCCGCCCCACCACTCACCTCTCACCACATTTCCTTGAATAAGACATAAAATAAATAAATAAAAATGAAATAATAAAATTAAAATATTTGAAATATATGTATATATTATTTTAGATGTGCAAGATAAACATTTCATAGTTAATGATGAGTAAAGTTGTTTCGTTCGTTGACAATGTCTGATTGGTGACGTATTTCCGCCCTGGGGCGCAGCAATCTTTGCCCATAGACTCTCGTTAAAAGTTGTACATGCGCAGTAGCTCCTCTTCAATAAAGGAAAAGGAGATGTTGGGGCGCACCTTTTTCCTGCTTTAAATATAATTATTATCATTATTATTATTATTATTATTATCATTATTATCATTATTAGACAATACGACCACATTTAATTAAGCTGCATTAAGTATGTCTGTTCTTCTGTCAGGATGCTGAGTCCTTGTTGGATTTGCAGGAAGAACTGAAACGTGAGTCAGAAACCAGACTGGAATATGTTTGAAGTGTTTTGTGTTATATTTAATAAAGTACAGTTTTATTGATTTACAGCCTGGAAGGATCTGGACAGAGACCTCAAACTTAGAGGAGCAAGGGACCCAATGTAAGGACATCATCACAGCAGTGCTTTGACCTTAGTTAGCATGCTACAAATACCTAGATTGGAATTAATGCAAAGTAGATGGGAATACCTTTAGTTTGTATAGCCCAAAATTAGCCTCCTTTAGCTTAGCGGTGGTGACGTGAAGTCAAGTGACCGTGCTGTAGTTCCTTTATAGCCCAACATTAGCCTCCTTTAGCTTAGCGGTGGTGACGTGAAGTCATGTGACCGTGCTGTAGTTCCTTTATAGCCCAACATTAGCCTCCTTTAGCTTAGCGGTGGTGACCTGAAGTCATGTGACCGTGCTGTAGTTCCTTTATAGCCCAACATTAGCCTCCGTTAGCTTAGCGGTGGTGACGTGAAGTCATGTGACCGTGCTGTAGTTCCTTTATAGCCCAACATTAGCCTCCTTTAGCTTAGCGGTGGTGACGTGAAGTCATGTGACCGTGCTGTAGTTCCTTTAAAGCCCAACATTAGCCTCCTTTAGCTTAGCGGTGGTGACGTGAAGTCATGTGACCGTGCTGTAGTTCCTCTATAGCCCAACATTAGCCTCCTTTAGCTTAGCGGTGGTGACGTGAAGTCATGTGACCGTGCTGTAGTTCCTTTATAGCCCAACATTAGCCTCCTTTAGCTTAGCGGTGGTGACGTGAAGTCATGTGACCGTGCTGTAGTTCCTTTATAGCCCAACATTAGCCTCCTTTAGCTTAGCGGTGGTGACGTGAAGTCATGTGACCGTGCTGTAGTTCCTTTATAGCCCAACATTAGTCTCCTTTAGCTTAGCGGTGGTGACGTGAAGTCATGTGACCGTGCTGTAGTTCCTCTATAGCCCAACATTAGCCTCCTTTAGCTTAGCGGTGGTTACGTGAAGTCATGTGACCGTGCTGTAGTTCCTTTATAGCCCAACATTAGCCTCCTTTAGCTTAGCGGTGGTGACGTGAAGTCATGTGACCGTGCTGTAGTTCCTCTATAGCCCAACATTAGCCTCCTTTAGCTTAGCGGTGGTTACGTGAAGTCATGTGACCGTGCTGTAGTTCCTTTATAGCCCAACATTAGTCTCCTTTAGCTTAGCGGTGGTGACGTGAAGTCATGTGACCGTGCTGTAGTTCCTCTATAGCCCAACATTAGCCTCCTTTAGCTTAGCGGTGGTTACGTGAAGTCATGTGACCGTGCTGTAGTTCCTTTATAGCCCAACATTAGCCTCCTTTAGCTTAGCGGTGGTGACGTGAAGTCATGTGACCGTGCTGTAGTTCCTCTATAGCCCAACATTAGCCTCCTTTAGCTTAGCGGTGGTTACGTGAAGTCATGTGACCGTGCTGTAGTTCCTTTATAGCCCAACATTAGCCTCCTTTAGCTTAGTGGTGGAGACGTGAAGTCATGTGACCGTGCTGTAGTTCCTCTATAGCCCAACATTAGCCTCCTTTAGCTTAGCGGTGGAGACGTGAAGTCATGTGACCGTGCTGTAGTTCCTTTATAGCCCAACATTAGCCTCCTTTAGCTTAGCGGTGGTGACGTGAAGTCATGTGACCGTGCTGTAGTTCCTCTATAGCCCAATATTAGCCTCCTTTAGCTTAGCGGTGGTGACGTGAAGTCATGTGACCGTGCTGTAGTTCCTTTATAGCCCAACATTAGCCTCCTTTAGCTTAATATTTGGAGATTATGCTGCTGATTTTTCCACAGTAACAATCTGATGAGGTCTTCTGGTCATTGCAGGATCATCAAAGCTAAAGCTGAACATCTGTATAAAGCTATCCAGCGTTACCTCCTCCTGTTCTCTGTACACAAGGGAACTCTGGAGAAACACAACGCGGAGCTTCTCTGCATCGCGGACAACTTGGACAAGGTAATGGGAACATAGTCCAAATACATGTTGACATTAACACAATGACTTTTTATTTTACAAGTTTTCTGACATGTTGAGTTCAAATATGCTAATGAGGCTAATGCTAAGTGTAGAGAGAACTCTGCAGACACAGACAGAGACACAGACAGACAGACAGACAGACAGACAGAGACACAGACAGACAGAGACACAGACAGACAGAGACACAGACAGACAGACAGAGACACAGACAGACAGACAGACAGACAGAGACACAGACCGACAGACGGAGACACAGACAGACAGACAGACAGACAGACAGAGACACAGACAGACAGAGACACAGACAGACCGACAGACAGACAGAGACACAGACAGACAGACAGACAGAGACACAGACAGACAGACAGAGACACAGACAGAGACAGAGACACAGACAGACAGACAGACAGAGACACAGACAGACAGACAGACAGACAGACAGACAGACAGACAGACAGACAGACAGACAGACAGACAGACACACAGACAGACAGAGCTGCTCACTGTACTCCTGTTTTTTGTAAGTTTTTACATTTTCTCCTTCTTCAATAATTGAATGTGTTTTTGAATCCCTTTATCCTGCAGTTTTCAAAGAGGACAAAGATTGCAGGCATGACAGGAGGAGCGACGGTGGCCCTGGGGGGGCTAGCAGCAGCTGCAGGGGTTGTTCTGGCTCCGTTCACCATGGGGGCCTCGCTGGCGCTGACGGCCGCCGGGGTCGGTGTGGCATCGGCCGGGGGCATCACCGGAGCCTCAGCAGCCATCACACACAAGGTGACCGGAAACTCCCAAATACAGTCAACGCCTGAAGGCAGCATCTCTCTGGTCCAATGGGAGTCCTCCATGTGATTTCAGTTTGTGATACATTGGTCTCATTTAGCCCCTTTTAGTTATCACTTTTTAGGACACATTCTTCTGTCCTTGTCTCAGCTCTAACCACAAACCCTCACTTCATTTCAGGTTGAAGGACTCATTCCTGCAGCTCTAGATCTGCAAACTAAAGATATTCCCATCTACTTTGCGTTGATTTCTGGCGGTTAGCTCAGAGCACTGCTGTAATGGTGTACACTAGCCTATTCAAAACCCATTCTAACTTAACTAAACTCCAGATCAGGGAGAATGTACAAAGAACTTTATGATGACCAACCTTCTGTTTAACCATCCTGTGTTTAAAGCTGCTGTCTTTTCCTGCAGGTGAACGTGGAGCAGGGCAAGAAGAAGATCAATAACACCTTCGAGGAGTTCCAGCAGATCATGGGGAAAATCCAGGACACCCTGAGCTTCATCCACGAGGGCATGGAGCATATACTGGAGCACAGCATCCTCACCCTCAGTGGTGTCTCGCAGGGGAAGGGAAAAGTAACCCGCATGGTGAAACTCACAGTCAGCGGAGGGGTCAGGGCCCGGGCCCTCGAGGTCATCAGCAAGGCCTCAGGGCTGATGGAGGGTCTGGCCCTCGGCATGGATCTTCAATTGGCCGAGAAGAAGCAGAAGAAGAAGAAGAAGGGCCTGGAGTCGGGGCTGGCCAAGAAGATCCGGCAGCTGGCAGAGGAGCTGAACAGAGAGCTGGAAGAGCTCCACATCCTGTTCAAGGGTTACTGTGCAGACCAGTAACAGATACGTCTTTAACGTGCATATTTTAAATCCTATTCTTACATGCAGACACCACTGTCTACAGATCTGGTATATGTGGTTCTTTAATCAGAGTCTGAAAACTGTCTTTATCCTGGAAATTGTTTCCGTCACAGATGCTTCATATTAGAATGAAATTTAAAAAGCAAGATTTAAAAAGAAATAATAAACAATTGAATAAAAACATGATCATAGACAAAAGACATTGAAATAAACACGAGCTCAAATGAGATAGAATAAAAATAAGAAGTTAAAAGTAATAATTTGCTCTAATACATCAAAAAATATACTATACTATAATAATTGCTATATTTTGATCACACAGTAATCACAAAGTGAACAGATTCATGCTCAAAATGTGTAAATTGTGGCCTTGATATATGTATTATATAGCTATAAGGTCTGTGTACCTTCTCTGCATTAAATGCTTTACTCAACTGTGTGTTGTTATTGTGTAAAAACTAAAGTATGTGATTATCTTTTCTCATACTTCACCTGTTCTGTACACACTGGGTCCCATTAGCTGTTACCAAAGTGGGACTAGCTAGTCTTCCTGGGGTCCAAAAACATAACAATACAACAGATACAAGTCGTACTTCACTTAGCATTGAGAATGTAAAAGCAGTAAATCATTGGAAACATCATCAGAAATGATTCAGGAATACTTATTACCTTCATTATTGCTTTCACAGAGCAGGTATGTCCATTCCCCACTCAAATTTAGATTCTCAGATGGTCCTTGAAAGATACTTTGCTATGCAATTTACGTATATTCAGTGCAATAATTCCAATGATTGATGGCACGATAAATGACTGTTTGATTTTGGACTTGGTAACATCATCCGGCCATCATGAGCTGACCTAGTAAAATGAGAATGAACCTGACTACATCTGACAGTTTGGTTATCTAAGAAAACGGGTTGAGAAGAAAAGACAGTGTTCCTGAAGAATGTAGTGGTGTTGAAAACCAGCCTGTTCTCTACCGTTAACCGTGAGAGTGGACGGTGCTTACTGATAGTATTTGTTCTTATGGCACACTGTAATCCTAATCTGGCAGCTCTGTAGATGTTATGAGTTCAGTCTGCAGCCAGCATGTCGTTGTGTCGTTGTCCAAGACACTTCACCCCGAGTTGCTCCTGTGGGGACTGACCACAGTAATGAGTGTATGTAAGCGTCTAACAAGTGACCTGTAAAAAAGAGAGGATGAAATATAGTGTAACATCTCCAGATGAACACCAGGGGGCGACACAGCTTCACCACTCCGGGTGCATCAGGGTTAGCCCCCATATAACACCTAACAGAATAAATATATATGTATACTTTTATTCATAACTCAGCTGTATGTGTTTTGATCATTAAATATTGTTTAGATCCATTAAGTGTTTTTGAATTTCACTTTAAAAGCTATTCCACAAATGACCTCCTTTGACTGTTGCTGCTTTTGTTTAATATGAAACATTAGGATTTAGACCTGTTTCATTTTGATTTTAAAACATAATAATGATTATTTAATATTCTTTCTTTGCATTGTCGTTACATATTTTAAACAAAAACACTTTCTTGGGACACAAAATGAAAACTTAAATTCAATATAACCAATAAAGATTCTTCTGAAATCTTTCTTTAGCCTTTCTTTCCCAGTGTTTACATTTTGAATTTGACCTACATTTGAGGTAAGGGACCCTCGTGTAGGTTTAACGCTCCATGAAGGTCTATTTTGTCAGCCGTGCAGACGTAATGCATGCAACCAATCACAGGCCAGAATGGATAAACGTCATCAAATGGGTGTGTTTGTGTTAACATGCCCTGTGGAAAGTCTGGTATGCAGTTAAGCATGACTTTAAATCAGACATACTTCACCATCAGCAGGAAAACCCTATTAAACTGGACTGATAATATCTCCTTAATAAGCTCTATGAAAATAACTGCTCCAAACTGCCCTTCTGTAAGTCCGCCAAGTCATTTCCCCAAAACAAGAGGCTCCTCCCGGCTGCGCTGTCACAGAAAGCAAACACTCCCAGCGGACCGACACAGCGGAGGAGTACACCCGGCGGTGCTTCGGCTCCTTATAAATTCGTAAATCTCAATCCGCCTCGCCCACTCCTTCTCCAGTCTTCATTCATTTTCCCGCTAACGTGTACTCCGGCTCTCAGTGAACTCAATCCCCGCTAACATGGCAGTTTAACGGCGTGCAGCGGCTCTCCTGCATTGGCAACAACCCGGCAGTGCAAAGGCAAAGTGCACTGGCTATTTCTGGCAAAATGGCGTAAGTATTTCTCTTAATATCTTCATTCATAGTCTGTTCATATTTGCTGTTATGGGTGTCGGTGTCAAATTACAGGCTGTCAGTTGAAGTTGGATAGCTATTTCTGGCAACATGGCAGAAGTATTTCTCTTTATTTTCTATTATATTTAATTCTTTAACTTGATTCAACAATAAGGATAACAATCAGTTTTATAACTTATTACGTTTAGAGATACGTGGGACCTTGGTTAAAAGGAGACCAAGAATGGAGATTCAGAAGCAAATATTAAATAAGAAGGAGTTCTATTATAAAAAAAACTATTTAAAAAATACTTTTCATTATTCCAATACACCAGAAAGAGGCACCTAAATCAGTATTAATAATTACATACAAAACTTACGGCATTATAAACAGAAAATAAATAAATAAATAGTCACTCAGGAATTAAGGTGTTTAGAAATAAAGTTGTTGTGCTTTTTTACTGTTTTTGCACAATTTATAACTGTCATTTCATGTCATGAAGAAAAGCAATATATACTGGGGGAAATTCTGCTTATTTATTATTAATAATATGTATTGCTTTTATATTTTAAGACCGGGATGTTTAGCTCAGTATAAGTTAACCAAATACTGGAAAACATCCCCAAGTATTTGATATAAAATATTCTAATGTTTAATTATCCGAATTAGAAAAATAGCTTTTATATAAATCTTAACTTTATTGTGTGGTGTGAGGAATAATAATCTCATTCATGATTTTAAATTCCTTAACGTTTGGGGGTATTACAAAGGAGAGGTTCTTGTCTTTTATTACAGAATTACTTGAATATTTTAGGGAAATATGAATCGACATTAATGCTGTGAATATTTCCTGTTTCTGAGTGTCGGTGTCGAGTTACAAACTGTCAGTTGCCGTTAGAACGCTCGCGAGACAGGCTTTAACGGTCGTCTCACTAAACGGTAAACTGTCAAAACCCCTTATTTAAAGTCATATATTCCACATTTAAAACACAGCTTCAGTGTTTTAAAACATTAGTGATGTTTGAATATTAAACACTTGACAACGTGGCGTGTCCAAAATGGCGCGCTGTATATATTTTTTTTGTGTTCCTTCTCTGTTACCCTCCCACATCTCACGGTGACGTATGAGGTGGGCGTGGCTACCGGCAGAGAATGACCAAATTAGGCAATGTTGTCCCCCGGTGGAGGGCGGGGCGTTTTCTTTTCTACACAGCTTTGTCACCTCAGTGGAGCGGATTAGCCCATAATTAGCCTCCCATCCCCCCTCTTGTTGACAGCATTAAGGTCACCAGAGGAGGGAGAAGTACTTGAGTAGAAGTACTCAGATCTTGTACTTGAGTAAAGTAAAAGTACTCAGATCTTGTACTTGAGTAAAAGTAGAAGTACTCAGATCTTGTACTTGAGTATAAGTATAAGTACTCAGATCTTGTACTTGAGTAAAGTAGAAGTACTCAGATCTTGTACTTGAGTGAAGTAGAAGTACTCAGGTCTTGTACTTGATTAAAAGTAGAAGTACTCAGATCTTGTACTTGAGTGAAGTAGAAGTACTCAGGTCTTGTACTTGAGTAAAAGTAGAAGTACTCAGATCTTGTACTTGAGTAAAAGTAGAAGTACTCAGATCTTGTACTTGAGTGAAGTAGAAGTACTCAGGTCTTGAACTTGATTAAAAGTAGAAGTACTCAGGTCTTGTACTTGAGTAAAAGTAGAAGTACTCAGGTCTTGTACTTGAGTAAATACAAAAGTAGTACCTCAAAACTGCACTTACTTGGAGTGATGGAAGAAGTTGCATTTATGTGTTAAAGGAAAGTTGTGCTTTTTTTCATAATGACTTTCTTTCTTTAAAGCCCAAAAGTTAAGGGAACCGCCCATTAAGTTCACATTTTATGAATCAGTTAACACCATTGTGTTGTGTAAAAATAAACCAACTTCTTCACAGCCACTGGGATTAACAATGACCAACTATTAGATTATTGATAACGTCAGAACATGCTGTTTTCCTGACTGTGTTTTTATTTCACTTCAAACTGAATATCTTTAGGTTTAAGACTCTATAACAACAAGTCATTTAGAGATTATAACCACAGCCCAAATCACCTGCACAATTACCAGTAATGAAGAGTATTGTAGTCGCAGTAAAATGTACATGTTATTTTCTGACAGTATTTATTACAGGGGGTATCTGTTACTATAGCTGAAGTTATTGTCTAAATATGTAGCTCTGTGTCTTTCTTGAAAACTTGAAAGTGAAGCTTTACTTTCGAAAATGTATTTATTATAATTATTATTTCCCCACACTGAAAGGCCTCTAGTGAGAGCAGTGTTACAGCGAGCCACGTGGCACAACATCTTTTGGTCTGTTATTTTCTGAGGATCAAACATGTCTGTTCAGACACCCATAACCCATGTACCCAATATATAACCCCTCTCTTTCTCCCCCAGGTCTCTCTCGGCAATCACCCACAGCTTTGCTGCCGTCGACAGCAGGACCGACCCTCTCGACTTGATATCGGACTCGTCTCTGTTTCTATTCTCCCTGAAAACCCTGAGCAGCCGCCATGATGTTCTGCCTGGCCTTGGAGGACGTGGAGGCCCTGTACTTCGGTTAGTGTCGGGATGAGGGGTGTTCATAAAGCTCAGACCCACTGAGCCTTTAGTGTAGCTAGCAGGGTGCTACAGAGCGTTGGATTTAAAAGGGTTTGTTTCTGAATATAAAATAAGGTGACCCGTATGAATATCCTGTTCGGTGTATGAGATATTAACGGGTCCTCGTCCACAGGGCCCTCGTTTCTGACGGCTGACCCCATGGGGCCCCTTCTGGACGAAGATGAAGATGAAGAAGAAGCTCTCTCTCCCTCCTCCTTTCTAGAGGGGAAGGCTCCAGCTTCGCCCCCCCTCTCTTTTTTCGCCTCCTCCTCCTCCCCGCTCTCTTCTGCCTCCCCCCCTCCCTCTCCTCACCCCACCCACCCCTCCCTGTTCCTGGAAACCAAGCCCTCAGGGGACACCCTGTCCTTCCCCTGGCTGGGGGCCAGCGAGCTGCTCCACGCCCCGGCAGGAGCAGACAAGGGCACCGGTGAGAGGATTAAGATATAGATTTATATAAAATGTTCTTTAGGGTTCCCCCGGATACTTAAAGTCTGACAGAGCATTGAATGAATAGATCGTGCTTACAGATGGCAGAAAGGAAGGCCTAAAGGTGGTCTTGTGTTCATTCGGGAAAGTCTTCATTCTCCTTCCGTTGTTTGAGACCTTAAGCTTCTTATCACCAAAAACCACAGGCAGCAGCCGACTGGGAGCTCTGGAGTAAATACACAGACTGGGATTAGAGATGGTTCATCATCAGCTGAATTAAAGAGAGGTTAGAGCCTCTCTGTCAGGGAGCTGTGATGAGGAGATCATAGAGCAGGGCTGTGAGGAGCTGGAGAGCTGGGAATGCTGGTTAATGTTTACGGGCTGTTTGGTGTCGGGGAAGATCCCAAAGCTTTACGTGCCTCCAGATGTTAAAGGCGTTTGCTTTCGAGGTCACAGAATCATTCTCACTGCATTCCTACAGCTGAGATGGAAACAGTCTTTTGAAGGTCGTGGTGCAAGCTCAGTTCCACCACAATGAGAGGCCTGAGTAATGAGTAGGTGTGTGTCCTGAAGAACAGTCATTGGGTAGTGTGTGTGTGTGTGTGTCACACTGGTTGAGTGTGGCGTTCCTCAGCGACGGCCCTCTCTGTTGTAAAGATGAATCTCTGCTGTGAAGCTCACTGGCTTTCAGCATCTGTTAAAGTAAAGTGAGTCTCGAGATTGAATTCCTGTTTGAGGTCATTATTCCATGTGGAGCAGAGTCCAGGACTTCCTCATTTCAGTGATCGATCTTCAAAGACCCCGTGTGAGTCATTATTTCAGAGATTGGTTCGTACAGGTTTTCTCATTTGCTCCTCCCTCCTGTGTGCCTCAGAACACACCCAGCAGGACTTGAGTTGGCTGTGCTCTGAAACGTGTTTGTTTTTGATCTGTGTTGTCTTCCATCAGACTCTTAACACCCCCCCTTCTCTCGCCCCCCCTCTCTCGGCAGACGATGCGTTCGCTGGCATGGACTGGATGTCGGAGAAAATCGACCTGAGTGAGTTGGACCTAGAGTCTCTGATCGGCTCCTGCTCCGAAGACTCCCCCTCCTCCCCCGAGGAGCTGCTGGCCTCCCTAGACCCCCAGATGGATCTGGATCTGGACGCCTTCGACACCTCCCTCCCCATCCTCCCCGCCCTCCCCCTGGAGCTCCCCCTCTCGGAGGAGGTTAAAGAGGAGGTGGTGTTGAAGTCTGAGCCTCCCTCCCCCGCTTACACCCTGGAGCTTGGGAGTGAGGTGGATGTCTTGGATGTCCTCTCCGCCCCCAGCATCACCTCCACTTTACTCCCCTCTCCTCCCCCCTCCACCCAAATAGTGGTGGTGCATGCCCTCCTCACTCTCCCCGAGCAGCCAATCAAAAGCTCTCCTCCATCCAGCGACTGCGAGAGCGACTCCGGCATCGACTCCCCCCCCTCGCCTCCCGTCTCCCCCCCTTTCCTCTTCCTCCAGGACCAAACCATACTCCAAACCAGAACCTGCCTCCCCCTCCTCCGTCAAACCCCCCCGGGTCAAATCAGTGTCTGGCGTTCCCAAGGTAGAGAAGAAGCTGAAGAAGATGGAGCAGAACAAGACGGCCGCCACCCGCTACCGGCAGAAGAAGAGGGTGGAGCAGGACCTGCTGAACGACGAGTGTGAGGAGCTGCTGAGGAAGAACGGCGAGCTGGAGGAGAGGGCGGGGGCCATCAGCCGGGAGATCCAGTATCTGAAGGACCTGATGGAGGAGGTCCGCAAGCGCCGCAGCAAGAGCAAGGCTCAGTGACTCCGCTCCAATGGGTGGTGCGGGGGGGGCTGTTTTATTTTAAAAAAGTCCCAGCCCTCCAGCAATGCAACATGAATATAGAGAAGAGAAGCGGCTATAGAAATAAAATGCTCCACAGCTGAGGGGTTCTCTGAGGAGCGCTCCACAGCTGAGGGGTTCT
>NC_086352.1:1745856-1785856 GCF_036324505.1 Eleginops maclovinus
TTACAGTAGAGGAACTATTTATAGCCCTACAGCCTTACTGGGTCCCCCCCCTCAGTGAGCCACATGCCATGAAGTCCTGTAATGTGATTTTAATAAACATGATGATTGTCTCCCCAGAGCATCGGAGGGCCGGCTGTGAGGGAGTGACCTCCTACACCCCGCACAGTTCATATTTTGCTCTCTATGCTGTCACAGCAATTGTCTTTATGTCTCTTTAAAGCTGTTCCCTTCCTTTGTGGTCGTCTTCAGACTCTATTTGGTCATTTTTCAGTCTCTGTATGGTTTTCAGTTTATTTATGGTTGTTTTTAGTCTCTCTGTAGTCGTCTTTAGTCTCTCTGTAGTCCTTTAGTCTCTCTGTAGTCCTTTAGTCTCTCTGTAGTCGTCTTTAGTCTCTCTGTAGTCGTCTTTAGTCTCTCTGTAGTCGTCTTTAGTCTCTCTGTAGTCGTCTTTAGTCTCTCTGTAGTCGTCTTTAGTCTCTCTGTAGTCGTCTTTAGTCTCTCTGTAGTCGTCTTCAGTCTCTCTGTAGTCGTCTTCAGTCTCTCTGTAGTCGTCTTTAGTCTCTCTGTAGTCCTTTAGTCTCTCTGTAGTCGTCTTTAGTCTCTCTGTAGTCGTCTTCAGTCTCTCTGTAGTCGTCTTTAGTCTCTCTGTAGTCGTCTTTAGTCTCTCTGTAGTCGTCTTCAGTCTCTCTGTAGTCGTCTTTAGTCTCTCTGTAGTCGTCTTTAGTCTCTCTGTAGTCGTCTTTAGTCTCTCTGTAGTCGTCTTCAGTCTCTCTGTAGTCGTCTTTAGTCTCTCTGTAGTCGTCTTCAGTCTCTCTGTAGTCGTCTTTAGTCTCTCTGTAGTCGTCTTTAGTCTCTCTGTAGTCGTCTTTAGTCTCTCTGTAGTCGTCTTCAGTCTCTCTGTAGTCGTCTTTAGTCTCTCTGTAGTCGTCTTCAGTGTCTCTGTAGTCGTCTTTAGTCTCTCTGTAGTCCTTTAGTCTCTCTGTAGTCGTCTTTAGTCTCTCTCTCTGTAATCGTCTTTAGTCTCTCTGTAGTCGTCTTTAGTCTCTCTGTAGTCCTTTAGTCTCTCTGTAGTCGTCTTTAGTCTCTCTGTAGTCGTCTTTAGTCTCTCTGTAGTCGTCTTTAGTCTCTCTGTAGTCCTTTAGTCTCTCTGTAGTCGTCTTTAGTCTCTCTGTAGTCGTCTTTAGTCTCTCTGTAGTCCTTTAGTGTCTCTGTAGTCGTCTTTAGTCTCTCTGTAGTCGTCTTTAGTCTCTCTGTAGTCCTTTAGTCTCTCTGTAGTCGTCTTTAGTCTCTCTGTAGTCGTCTTTAGTCTCTCTGTAGTCCTTTAGTCTCTCTGTAGTCGTCTTTAGTCTCTCTGTAGTCGTCTTTAGTCTCTCTGTAGTCGTCTTTAGTGTCTCTGTAGTCGTCTTTAGTCTCTCTGTTGTCGTCTTTAGTCTCTCTGTAGTCGTCTTTAGTCTCTCTGTAGTCGTCTTTAGTCTCTCTGTAGTCGTCTTTAGTCTCTCTGTAGTCGTCTTTAGTCTCTCTGTAGTCCTTTAGTCTCTCTGTAGTCGTCTTTAGTCTCTCTGTAGTCGTCTTTAGTCTCTCTGTTGTCGTCTTTAGTGTCTCTGTAGTCGTCTTTAGTCTCTCTGTAGTCGTCTTTAGTCTCTCTGTAGTCGTCTTTAGTCTCTCTGTAGTCGTCTTCAGTCTCTCTGTAGTCGTCTTTAGTCTCTCTGTAGTCGTCTTTAGTCTCTGAAATTAGTTTTCGGGGTATTTTTTGTGTCTTCTGGATGGAACGTGTATCTTTAGTGACATTATGATTCCCCTATTCTTCAATCATCAAATATGAATGTAATTGATTTTCAAGCTAGTTTCTTTTGAAGTCTAGATAAACAGGAGATCTCAGTCCTTCTCAGTTTCATATCACTTAACCCTGATTCCTACTGCGTGTCTGCGACTCATTCTTTGAACATCTGCAGTTTCAGTGCGAAAGACATTTTAATCCCCTTCCTGTTGAGTAAGAGTTTCACTCTGAGTTAGTTTCCTAAACTAAGAGGCATTTACTGTCATTTACCCCAAAGTACATTCATTTTACAGTATATTGGCAGCAATCAGAACTCCATTATGAACTCGCACGATGAAAGACATTAATCAGATTTATTATATTCATATATTTATACAAAGCCTCAGGAAGTATTCATTTGTATTGGTAACTTATTCTTATTCATCATTTCATTGTTTGTTTATTATAATCAAATAGCTAATTATGTCTATCCACCCATCTAATGTAAAGTCGCAGTACATTCAGTTTAGACATCACAACAAAGTCAGATTGGACTGAAAATATCAATACAAGCAGTTCTACATTAATCCACTAGAGGGCGGTAATGCATCATTTTGGATGCACACTACCTCTGGCCAAACCACCGAAGAAGGAGAACTGAAGTCACATGACTGAAGTTTGTCTCATAGCTGTTTGTGTTTATATCTCTCTACTGTAATCAGAGGACAGGTGAGGACAGGTGAGGACAGGTGTGTGCAGCATCTGTATTCCACTTTATTCTGTTTACAAGGTTCATTATCAGAAGGACGTTTTCTGGAGGACGGTCTTTTAAACCAGACTCCATTAAAAAAACGGCTGGTTTAACGGTTTTAATGGTTTTCTCCCAGTAAGAACTGTAATAACTCAGCACTGAACCTCTTTATTTATTCACTTTGATCTAAAGATACTATCGGCTTATCGCTGCATTTAATTCAAAGTCTGTGTTTGTACTTCTCTAACTGTTTATGACACCCTGTACTGTGGACTCATTGTATTAGGCCACTAACTTTTCTTTGAAATGGTACACTATTACTTTTTATATTTAAGTTTATATATTTTATGATCACTATTTCATGAATTCTAAAATATAATCGTTTTTTATGACCTTTTTTGATAAACTATATTTTGTATGTTTGTATGACTTACTGTTCGATGAACTGTTTATCCCTTTTACATTATACTGTGAATAATGTCACATTCAACTTTTCTTATCATATATGACATTTCCATTATAAACTCATATTAAATTATAAAATGTTTTAATGAATATACTCTTATTTTTACTTTTTTAAAAACACATTCTTCACTTTTTTATTTATTTTTAATACCATACTATATTTGGATTTTCTACCAGTTTTTTATGATCCAATATATTATTATTATTATTATTATTATTGTTATTGTTATTATTATTATTATTATTATTATTATTATTGTTATTATTATTGTTATTATTATTATTATTATTGTTATTATTGTTATTATTATTGTTATTATTATTATTGTTATTATTATTATTATTGTTATTATTGTTATTATTGTTATTATTGTTATTATTATTGTTATTATTGTTATTATTATTATTATTATTATTATTGTTATTGTTATTATTATTATTATTATTATTATTGTTATTATTATTGTTATTATTATTGTTGTTGTTGTTGTTGTTGTTATTATTATATCACCTTCTATCAAACACATTTGATCTTTTTAATCCCAATATTATTAAAGTAAATTTCCTCTAATTTGTTATTATAATGATTACTCCCCCCCCTCCCCCCCTCAGGATGTCCTCTCTGCCCCCGCATGTGGTCTGGCAGGGTGAGGGTCTGGTTGCCTCCCTGAACCCCCGGCCCTGGACCCCAGGCTCAGTGATCCTGCAGAGGACCCCCCCCGGCCCCCCGGGGAGCAGCATCTTCCAGCTGGAGGAGCAGCACCTCCTCTCCCTCCTCCTCGGGGCCCGGGCCGTCTCCCAGCTGCTGTGCTCCCGCCTCGGGGTTCGGAGGTGTGCACTGGTCAGCCGGCCACACAGAGACGCACCCCCCCAGGTGAGGTCACTGTATCCGCGGGGAAGATTTCAAATTCCCAGAGAAGTATTCTCTGCGCTTACTACGATAGCAGAAATATATCCAACTCTCCGTATCAACCCTGAACCCGGGGCACGAGCAACACAAGACAAAGAAAAGAAAGACTCAAAAGAAACGTCTTTAACAAGAAGGATGAAAATATGAAACTGACAAGCATCTTTTTCTGTTGTGTCTGACTGTTTCTGTTTCTCCCCCCAGATCCGGATCCTCCCCCTGCACGGTCTGGACTCAGAGTGGCGCCCCCACCTGGCGGGTGAGGAGGATTACAACGCCATGGACCCGGGTTACCTCACCTCCAGAACCGCCCCCCGCTGGACTGCCTCCCACCTCACTGAGATCCAGACCCAGATCAGATCCCACCTCCCCGACCCGGACGCCCCCCAGGACTTAACCTACCTGGGAGACGACCCGGCGGACCCCGGCCTGTTCCCTCGCATTGTGCGGGGGGAGGAGCAGCAGTGGAGGGTGTGGGAGGACCGGGGTCACGTGGCCTTCCTCACCCCCTTCCCAAACTCCCCCGGCTTCACAGTCCTGGTCCCACGCCGACCTCTGACCTCAGATATCTTCGGGTTAGAGAAGCAGGACTACGAGGGTCTGGTTCTGGCGGCCCAGCAGGTGGCGAGGCTCCTGGAGGCGGGGCTCGGAGCGTCGGGGGTGGGGCTTATTTTCGAGGGTTTTGAAATCGACTACGCTCACGCTAAGTTGATACCGCTGTTAGCTTTGTCGGAGGAGGTGGCTAAGCTAACACCCCCTCCCCAGTTTTACCCCACCTACCCCGGGTACGTGTCCTCCGAGGACGGACCGGACGCCAGCCAGGAGAGTCTGCAGGAACTGTGCAGGAAAATCACTCAGAACTAACGCCTGTTGTTTATGTCTACCTAACTACACCTCCCATGAGTCTCAGATATAGATCAGCTCTCAAAGCATCATGGGAGATGTAGTTGTTGTTATTTGAATGCGATTCATCGTCCAACATTTTGGGTTTCTCTAATAAAATGTCCGTACAGTTATTTCAAAGAAAGATTTAGTAGAAAGTGTTTTGATCCTTTTTTCTCCTCTCCTTCTTTATTTGGCTCGGAAAAAGAAACACTTCAATATATTTTAATATTTGCTAAAGGATTTAAGAAGCAATCATTTTTAAACGGCACTTTCAGTCCGTTTTTAACTATTTGCTTCATTGATTAAGTTTATTCACACTTGATGAACACAAAATAAAACACCATGTTTTTGTATGCTTTTATTTTGAAATCTATCAGCTGCACAATGTGGTGCAATCATTAGCCTGGGATTTACTTAGACAGCGACTTCTCTCATTAACCGCTCGGTTGGTAATTGGTCCCGCGGTGTGTTTCATTAAGGAGCGGCTAATTGCTCTCTGTGAACCACACACTGCCCCGGGCCGCTCTTAAACAGAATCCACATGTTAACGAGGCGTTGGCACAGCTGAGAGACAGAACTCATCATCCTAGTAACAATAATAACAACAACAATAATAACAACAACAATAACAACAATAATAATAACAACAACAACAACAACAATAATAATAGGAAGGAAGACGGACTCAATAAATAGGACACAATATAAATAAATTGATAAAAATGAAATAAAAACCCAAAAGACAAATAATAAAAATAACTGACAAACTAAAAAGAGAATTCTAAAAACTATAAACAAATAAAACAGTATAAAAATAACCAAATATTAAAAGGAATAAAGACCATTTAAATCGCTAATAAAAAGCTCATTTAAAAAGGTGTGGTTGAAAAATGTCCCCTGAGTCGGTCACTCTGATATTTAAAGGATATTGAAACGACGTGACTCGATGAGAGTGTATAAACCAGTAAAGTAACTGTAAAATCAATTCTAAGAGACACTGGGTAATTATTCATCAAAACCAGAAGCTTCAACGACTTGATTTGAGCTCTTTGACTTCAACCCATTATTTGTTGATGTGTCTGTTTAAATAAACAGCTGACTAGAGGTGCTCTCAAAGCCTCCTGGGAAATGGAGTGGTTTTGATTATCTAGCTAGCTGGCCGATCAGCTGACTGAGTCGTTAAAGGTGTCTCTATGTAAACCTGTGGACCGTCGCCTCCCCTTCAGTGGGGGGCATCATAAACCAGCTGAGCTGTAGTCCGGCTCTGTTTTTTTAATGCGAATGTTTCATATTAGTTTATGGGCATGAAGGACAAACAGTGACACCTCCCTTTGGTCGATCACACCTTGACGTCATCGTCCTGCTTCCTGGAGAAACAGCGTCCGCAGCAGCGCCCTTCCACACGGTCCATCTTGGTGATGTAGAGGAGTGGCTCCATGCTGCAGCTCAGGTCCATGATGGAGAACACGCTGATGCTGATCTGGCACCTGAACGCCACAAAGGTGTAGTACGACACGAAGGGCATGAGGGCGACGGGCGGCAGGTAGTTGGCCACGATGATGACCAGGATGATCAGCACCATCTTGAAGGCCTTCCTCTTCACCGGGTGCATCTCCTCCTTCCCCGCCACAGAGCGCCTCAGCACCCAGATGACGGAGATGTTGCAGAACACCATGACGGCGAAGGCGAAGAGGATGACTCCGCTGAAGACCTCATTCACGCTCATGACCCCCAGGGTGCTCTTGGTCAGGGCGTAGGCCAGGATGAGGCCCCAGACCACCGCGGAAATCCCAATGCGGATCTTGTTGTCCCGGATACCAGTGAAGAGGATCGGGTGGACCACCGCCACGTAGCGGTCCAAGCAGATGCACACCTGCAGCAGCAGGAACACCACAGTCTGTCAGCAGAGTGATACAAAGCAGCTCTACAGATGCCTTCAGTGAATTCAGTGTCTGTATTGGCTCCTCCTGCTCCACAGGCTCAGATTAACAACAGGAAAGACATTTGAATGAAGTGGTTTATGAGTTAAAACATTTGAGAACATCGGATTAAATTACAAAACGATGATGATGCAACACGGTCCTGCAGTAGACAGAACGCGGTAGGGTTATTATTGTATAATGAACTGAGAAATGATAAGTAACATCAATAGACAGCAGAACTCGTGCAACCCCTTTGCTTTTTGTGTTTTGGCATTACTTTGTATGTATTGTATCTTTGCAACGTGTCTTGAGCTGCAGCAGAATGAGTACTATTGCAGGAAAAGCAGTTTTCAAAGTGATCTCGGGCTGACAGGAGTACTTTGAGACACTCACCAGGAAGAGCGGGGCCACGTCCTTGATCCCGTACGCAAACCTCTGGAAGTACCAGATGCGTCCGTCGTCCAGCAGCAGCCGGTTCACCATCTCAATGGGCGTCATGAGGCAGAAGAAGGCGTCCATGACGGCCAGGTTGAAGATGAATATGTCCGAGGTGGACGCGTCGCTCTTCCTGGTGGCGATCTGCCAGAGGACCAGCACGTTGCAGGGCGTCCCCACTGCCAGGTTAAAGACCTTCACCCCGAAGTAGAAGATGAAGCCGTACGGAGCCACGGCGCACACCGGGAACTGGTACCATGGGGGGGGTCCACGGGCGGCGGTAGAGTTCAGGTAGAGGTTGGTGGTGGAGTTCATCATCACTGGGAAGAAGAGCTGATGGTGCACGGAGAGGATGGTGTTCTTTTTCAAAAGATATGCCATGGAAAAATGAGTAGGAACATGTTTAGCTTTGGCGAAGGACAATAAATCCAAAGTTCCATCAGTGCTTTCCCTCCAAAAGTCACCAAAAAGAAGGAACAGCAAGTCAAGAAATCTGTTGCTAACTTTCATCCATATTGTCTAATAATCAATGATGAAACTGACCTCCTCTATAACGAATCATGCAAAAGCTTTTAAATCTCATGCTCATCAGAGTTTTGCTCTTTAGCTTCTTGGTTCTAAGTAATTTAGCCGGACTTTTCCAGCAGAGAAATCTTTGTGAACTCTAAAACTGAGATATCTTTTGTTCGACCCACACATGAGTGCTCCATGAATCTCACCTGACAGGGTTCACAGCGTCCTGCAGTCCTTATCTTCTGCCAAAGTAGCCCCACATCCCCGAGAACAGGGGTAATAAACCCGCTCCAAAGGGACTCAAACTGGCGTTGGATTGGGCAGTAAACCAAAATATGGCTGCTTCAGGGACTGAAGGGTTGAATACGTACAAAGGGGCGTGATTCCAGCTGCAGGGGCTAAACTAAATGACCTCCCTGTAATGCTTTCTAGTCTTTGAATCAGTCTTTGCCTTCAGGCTGCAGAGCAACCTGAGTTCTGTTGTCTGTAGCGTCCTTCAAAGTGTGTTGCAATGAAAACACATTGGGGATAGACATCTATAGTTCCCTGAAGCCGTTGGCCGGTGGATGCTTTTCCTTTTTGTCCTTTGAAGTGCATGTGAAGAAGGCTCACCTGATCCCAGCTGTGTTGGATTTGTCTGCAGCAGCACTACAGCTGTTCTTCTCACTGATGCAACTGCGCAGTAAACAGGTGATGCAAGCTGAGCATAACTGAGAAATATAATGCAAGGAGTTACTGATGTGCGTTCAGTGTAGCAGAACAATCCCTGCTGGGAGTACAAGCTTGCAAAAGTCACTACTGACACCCACTCACAGAAATACTGCTGCGTGTTTCGTAAGGGTTTCATTTCACAACCAGGTCATCTTCAGGAGGAGGAAGCCTGCAGAAACAGAGGGATAGCTGCTGCCAGGGACTAGGTTTCTGTGCAGGAATGAGTCCTAAAACCCTGACATGACTCATTTCATCCCTTCCTGTCCCGTGGTCTGGAAGTCATGGGTTAATGGTCAAAATACGTCTGGAGGTTGCTAACAAGACTCTAAATGAGACGACTAAACGTCATCACGCCCAACATTAGCCGCCTTTAGCTTAGCGGTGTATTCATCAGAAGGTCTCTTTAGTTAAGTCCAACGATGTTAAATTGTCCAATCACAGACCACACCGTTTGTCAAAGTGAAGGCCAGCTTTCGTATGCAGATGACGCCGTCCCTCTGATTTTCCACACCTGTCAGTTTGGATTGTGGGTAATCAAATGCAGGAAGTCTCCGGTGTCTGTCCGTCTGCTCAGACAGAGCCGACCTGAGTCTGAACAACACGGACAGGTAAAGACATCTCCATGTTGCTTTGAGGGAGCTTTATTTCCCTTTGATACCAAATACTGTTGCTAGGGTTAGGGTTAGGCAATTACTGGACTTCAATTTAGGTGCCTTTGGTTAAAGTAGAAGTACTCAGGTCTTGTATTTGAATAAAGTAGAAGTACTCAGGTCTTGTACTTGAGTAAAGTAGAAGTACTCAGGTCTTGTATTTGAATAAAGTAGAAGTACTCAGGTCTTGTACTTGAGTAAAGTAGAAGTACTCAGGTCTTGTACTTGAGTAAAGTAGAAGTACTCAGATCTTGTACTTGAGTAAAGTAGAAGTACTCAGATCTTGTACTTAAGTAGAAGTACTCAGATCTTGTACTTGAGTAAAGTAGAAGTACTCAGATCTTGTACTTGAGTAAAGTAGAAGTACTCAGATCTTGTACTTGAATAAAGTAGAAGTACTCAGGTCTTGTTCTTGAGTAAAGTAGAAGTACTCAGATCTTGTACTTGAGTAAAGTAGAAGTACTCAGATCTTGTACTTGAGTAAAGTAGAAGTACTCAGATCTTGTACTTAAGTAGAAGTACTCAGATCTTGTACTTGAGTAAAGTAGAAGTACTCAGATCTTGTACTTGAGTAAAGTAGAAGTACTCAGATCTTGTACTTGAATAAAGTAGAAGTACTCAGATCTTGTACTTGAGTAAAGTAGAAGTACTCAGATCTTGTACTTGAGTAAAGTAGAAGTACTCAGATCTTGTACTTGAGTAAAGTAGAAGTACTCAGATCTTGTACTTAAGTAGAAGTACTCAGATCTTGTTCTTGAGTAAAGTAGAAGTACTCAGGTCTTGTACTTGAGTAAAGTAGAAGTACTCAGATCTTGTACTTGAGTAAAGTAGAAGTACTCAGATCTTGTACTTGAGTAAAGTAGAAGTACTCAGATCTTGTACTTGAGTAAAGTAGAAGTACTCAGATCTTGTACTTGAGTAAAGTAGAAGTACTCAGGTCTTGTACTTGAGTAAAGTAGAAGTACTCAGATCTTGTACTTGAGTAAAGTAGAAGTACTCAGATCTTGTACTTGAGTAAAGTAGAAGTACTCAGATCTTGTACTTGAGTAAAGTAGAAGTACTCAGGTCTTGTACTTGAGTAAAGTAGAAGTACTCAGGTCTTGTACTTGAGTAAAGTAGAAGTACTCAGATCTTGTACTTGAGTAAAGTAGAAGTACTCAGATCTTGTACTTGAGTAAAGTAGAAGTACTCAGGTCTTGTACTTGAGTAAAGTAGAAGTACTCAGATCTTGTACTTGAGTAAAGTAGAAGTACTCAGATCTTGTACTTGAGTAAAGTAGAAGTACTCAGATCTTGTACTTGAGTAAAGTAGAAGTACTCAGATCTTGTACTT
The DNA here is from genome assembly GCF_036324505.1 of Eleginops maclovinus. Lineage (NCBI taxonomy): Eukaryota > Metazoa > Chordata > Actinopteri > Perciformes > Eleginopidae > Eleginops > Eleginops maclovinus. Next base: position 1,756,184 of record NC_086352.1, read on the forward strand.
GAGTAAAGTAGAAGTACTCAGATCTTGTACTTGAGTAAAGTAGAAGTACTCAGATCTTGTACTTGAGTAAAGTAGAAGTACTCAGATCTTGTACTTGAGTAAAGTAGAAGTACTCAGATCTTGTACTTGAGTAAAGTAGAAGTACTCAGATCTTGTACTTGAGTAAAGTAGAAGTACTCAGATCTTGTACTTGAGTAAAAGTTGATTACATCATTATTTCTAATCCGTAAAGTGACTACAGCTATATGTACATGTACATGTATATGTATATGTATATGTAGATGTAGATGTACATGTACATGTACATGTACATGTATATGTAGATGTACATGTACATGTACATGTACATGTATATGTATATGTAGATGTAGATGTACATGTATATGTATATGTATATGTAGATGTACATCTACATGTACATGTACATGTACATGTAGATGTAGATGTAGATGTAGATGTAGATGTAGATGTAGATGTACATGTACATGTACATCTACATGTACATGTACATGTAGATGTAGATGTAGATGTATATGTAGATGTACATGTACATGTACATGTACATGTAGATGTAGATGTATATGTAGATGTAGATGTAGATGTAGATGTATATGTATATGTAGATGTACATGTACATGTACATGTACATGTAGATGTAGATGTAGATGTAGATGTAGATGTAGATGTACATGTACATGTACATCTACATGTACATGTAGATGTAGATGTATATGTAGATGTACATGTACATGTACATGTACATCTACATGTACATGTACATGTAGATGTAGATGTAGATGTAGATGATGTAGTCATGTAGATGTAGATGTATATGTATATGTAGATGTAGATGTAGATGTAGATGTAGATGTAGATGTAGATGTAGATGTACATGTACATGTACATGTAGATGTAGATGTAGATGTACATGTACATGTACATCTACATGTACATGTAGATGTAGATGTAGATGTATATGTATATGTATATGTAGATGTAGATGTAGATGTATATGTATATGTATATGTATATGTATATATACATGTACATGTACATGTATATATACATGTACATGTACATGTATATTAAGCCTCCATGAAGCTGTTAAATCTCTCTGTGAATTTAGTTTGCTTGAGGTTGTGTAACCAGAGCTGGACGCCTCACAGACAAATATTCACGTTCAATACAAATATGTGGTCTTACCCACATGCTGAACAGCTGGAAGCGTCCTATCACTATTAAAATAGAACTTCCATGACTAAAGATTTGAAGCCGCCAATTAAAAGGATTTGCATGAAGTTTACAAGCGAGACGGACACCTGTGATAATACACCAGATGCATGCAAAGTGAAGAGTAAGGGCTGTGGGGCGACACCGAGGCAAGGGAGCTCTAGAAGAGGCTGTGATCCCGACCAAAGCAAAAGTATGTTCAGCGCCTCAGCCAGTGGCGGCTGGCCAACAGAGGGCGCTAGGGCGCCGCCCCACCACTCACCTCTCACCACATTTCCTTGAATAAGACATAAAACAAATGAAATAAAAATGAAATAAAAAAATACAAATATTTGAAATATATGTATATATTATTTTAGATGTGCAAGATAAACATTTCATAGTTAATGATGAGTAAAGTTGTTTCGTTCGTTGACAATGTCTGATTGGTGACCATCTGTATATGTGTTCATACTACATATGTTTATACTATGCCAATTATTCCCCCCTCTTTATACTGCCCTTATCTTTACATAATCCCTCTTAGCTGCATATACTGTACATACTCTATATATCACACTTGTTTCTCTTTGCACTTCTATCTCTCTATAATGTTGTTGTTGTTGTTGTTGTTGTTTTCATGTATGTAAATACACTGGTTTGATACCTTAGTACATGTATGTAAATACACTGGTTTGATACCTTAGTACATGTATGCATGCTTTGTTTTATACATTTTGGAGTTATAGCCCCCCCTGGAGAAAACTCCACCAGCCGCCACTGGATTTAACATCATGACACCTTCCCGGAAAGATAATGAAGCTGAAGCAGACAGAATCTATTGTGTGGCAGAAATGATAATGATCTTGGCCAATGAATGGAGGAGGTGTTGGAGACTTTAAATGCTTCCATTTGCCTGACAGCAAAGAAACGTTAGCCATGAAACAGATTAGTTTCAAAGTGCTTGACGTGATGTTTTGCAGTCAGGCACTCCGATTATTCCAACAGCACTTACATGTCCTTAGCATGTGTTTCCCTTCCATGATTCAGATCCACTGGATGTGGTGTGTTTTGTAATGGCCACCCTACAACCTTCCACTAAGTTTCCTTAGAATGAGGCCGTTAGCTTTCCCCTCATCCTGCCGACAGACCGTCTTTAACCTGGGGGAGATAAGAATGGACATTAGACTGTAGAGAGGAGCGTAGCGCCATTCTCTGAGCGTTGGTGTCTTTTTTGTGCAGGCGTTATCAGAAAAGGGCCGGTGAAGTCACCTAATAGAACATGGAGAAGTGTCCTGACGTGTCTTTAAGCTTTATGTGGACACTAAGACGAGCACATTGTAAAAGTGTCTTCTCTTTCGACAGATCAGATCTTAACGAAAACAGAACCTCGGCCGTGAGATGGACAAAGTTAACAGAACCAGTAACTTCGAGGAGCTCGTCTGGTACTTCCTGCCCACAGTGGTCCTGGTGCCTCCTCTTGGGCTTCCGGTCAACGCTGCAGTCCTGCGCCTCCTGCTGGGCAAACCTGGCATCTGCTCCACCTCTGAGGTCTTCATCCTGAACCTAGCCGTGTTCGACATGCTGTTCTGCTTCACGGTCGTCGTCGAGTACATCAACTTCCTGTGCAATACAACACTGGAGAACTCCAGGTTCCTGTCCTGGAGGTTGAGTCAGGCCGGGGGTCCGATGCTGCTCTGCGTTCTTTCTTTGGACGCCTACATGGCCGTCTGCCGCCCACTGATCTTCCTCCGTCTCAAAGACCCCAGGTTTCGCCTGTCCCTGTGCCTGCTGCTGAGCACCTTAGCGCTCGCTTCCTGCGGTCTTGCAAAAGTAGTCGTTGTTTCCAATATCGTGACCGTAGTGGGGATCCTAGCCGTGGCCATGCTGACCATCTCCACCTGCAACATCCTGATCCTCAGGTCGCTGCGGCAGTCGGGTCCCGGCAGGAAGGAGCTGCACCCGGTGAAGAAGCAAGCGTTTAAGACGGTGCTCACGGCGTTGGTGATGGTGGAATTCCACTACCTGCCGTCGCTCACAGAGTCCCTGATCAAGGTGTTGTTTCCCAGTCTTCTACCGCCTTACTCCATCCTCACCAGTATCACCTTCTTAATTCTCTCGATGAGCAGCTTCGTTCAACCGCTGTCGTATCTCGTACGCACCAAACAGCTGCCGAAGATAGGATGCAACCGCAGGGCGGCGGCTGAGGCCAAGACTACAGCAAGTTAGAGCGGAGGGATCAGAGAGAAGAGCTGCAACCACACCTTTCGTTAAGATCTACCAAAAGGAAAGCTGGAGCTGTGGAAATGGTTCGGCTTATTTTAAGCTCATGTACTTGCAGGATTCCTGTTTGACTGAGTTTGTTCTTCATGGTTTATCGCCCTCACTGAGAGCTCCTTCGGATGATTTAAATGCTGTGAGCGGCTGCACAGGGGATTTTTAGTTTGAATTCTGCTAGTTAGTTAAAACTAACTAGCAGAATTAATATTTGAGGAGAATGCATCGAAGTTACCTGAGTAACTATTGACTCTCAGATACGGAGTCAGTCTATGTATTTCTGATCATCCTTGTGTTGATGTCCTTGATCTTATATTTAACATGTTCTAAGAATGCACGTTTTAATAAGGATAACCATCTACCCATCAGACACAAGAACACCTGCTGGGAAATGCAGATTTGTCCAACGACCTTACTGTTACCGGGGTGTGTGTGTGTGTGTGTGTGTGTGTGTTTTAAAAAAAAAACCTGAACAATTCTAAAAGTCAGAATTCTTTTAAAAAGTTGAAATCTATGAAAAACGTCCGAATTCTGAACCGTATTCTGTACTCGGTGTGAAACTGGTGACCCGTTCACAGAGGAGAGAACTGTATATCTGGATTGGACTTGAAATTGAGCTTCTCTATCTAAACATGGAAAAAGTGATTTTGCTGCTAGAGAAATAACTGTAGAGACAGCAGCTGAACTCTTACTGTTTAAAATGTGGTTGTGATTACTTTGAAAATGTTCTGGAAGATAAAGGTTTTCTCCTTAAAGTCTACAGGGAACAATAAAGGCGACAGAAACGAAGACATCACAATATCTCATTTAATCCTTCAGACAAACCTCTTTCAGTCTTTGATCACGACTCATGAATCCGTTCCATTTTACAATCGGCAGCAACAGCAATAAACGTCTGAATGTACCGCCTCATTTGGGCTTTTATTATTTGAGGAAAGTAAATGTATTCACAAAGATGAACCCAAAGAGTGATCGGAACTGTAATGTTTTCAGGACAGAGCACGGAGAAACACCACCAGGCTGTTCAACAGCTTTAAGGATCCAAACAGTTAAATCTCTTCTGGAAAATAAAACTCAATATTTAAACCAAAAATAGATATTGGAAGAGCCCAGCATTTACATTTCAGATCATAGCAAACATGCGTTTATGAGTTGGTATAAATGTAAATCATTTGTCTAAATATGATCAGAGCAGCCTTTCTAATCCCGGCAGTAATAATGAAATATGGGGCTGTGAATAAACCCCTTTACATTAAGCATCAGGACGTTAGCACTGCATCGCCGTCCTTCATCTACAACCAGTTTAAATACAAACAATGCATTAGGTTAGAAAGGAATTAGACCTCCACAATTATATCAAAATATATAATAAATAATTCCTGATTTGTAATTCGTCGTGATCAAAGTTGTAGAAAATCAGAAAGCCTTTTTCAAAACGTCCTTCAAGACGGGGTTTAAGACATTCCTTTGACCTGAAATCTCCTCTCTGGACTTCAGAACAACTCAGTCTCTCCTCCTCCTGCTGCTTAAAGGTTCTGAACACAAATTCTTCATCATGTGTGTTCTGTAGAAGTCTTTAAAAGAGGTTATCAAAAGAGCTTTTCAAGTATACAAGTACTGGGAATAAAATCAAAAGGTGAAGAGAAACCAAAGAGAAGCTGCATATTTTATAAGGCATTTGAAATCCAACCCTGAAAACATCCACTGCTGCCCCGTCACAGAAGATAGCAGGACACTCCCTCTGCATACTCACATCCTGAGACAGCAGTGGAAGAACCTATTTGCAAACCAGACCTTTATTTTGATAGGATTTTAATAGTGATTAATTTAGTACCCCAATGGGCTCCTTCGTGAGGTCAGGAAGCCTTAAGGGGCCGGCGGCCACCAAGAGTCAATGAAGTTCACTCAGAAACACTTACGGCGTTTAACACTGGTACAACGAAAAGTCCATGTGGAATAGAGAGGTGCAGGAATGAGTCGCTATCCCCGACATGAGTCAGCATTTTTTTCCAATTCCTGTCCCCTGGTCTGGAGGTCAACGGTTTTCTAAATGTGATTTTGGTTGTTTGCCTGAATTAAGGTCTGTGGTTAACACGAGCTGAAGAGACTTCAATTCTACGACATAAAACACGTCAGTAAATAAATACCTCACTGCTGGATTTAAAAACAGAGGCTAACAAGAGTCTAAATGAGACGACTAAATGGCATCACGCCCAACATTAGCCTCCTTTAGCTTAGCGGTGGTGACGTGAAGTCATGTGACCGTGCTGTAGTTCCTTTATAGTCCAACATTAGCCTCCTTTAGCTTAGCGGTGGTGACCTGAAGTCATGTGACCGTGCTGTAGTTCCTTTATAGCCCAACATTAGCCTCCTTTATCTTAGCGGTGGTGACGTGAAGTCATGTGACCGTGCTGTAGTTCCTTTATAGCCCAACATTAGCCTCCTTTAGCTTAGCGGTGGTGACCTGAAGTCATGTGACCGTGCTGTACTTCCTCTATAGTCTAGCGTTAGCTTCTTACTTCAGAAATCCTAAGAGGCGTTAACATGTGGAGATTCTCCTGCTGAACTAAACCTGTAAGCATCACAAACGTTCATATTAATTCCTGCAATAATCCAAAATCACATGGAGAGAACCCATTGGACCAGAGGGATGCTGCCTTCAGGGTCCAACACAGAAATAGGTCATCCCTGCAGCGCTCTAAAGCACAGAACCTGAAATATGAATAACATATATTAATAACGATCAGAAATGATCCTGTGGCACTCTCTCGTCACTGAGAGCATAATGTTTCCAGAACTTTATGCTCCGTGTTTCAGCAGGTAGACTTTTGGTTTTCATTATTTACACGTGTGTTCAAAGCCTTACATTCCTTCCTATGATTTCTGTGACCATTTAAAACACTGAACATCCCGTCAGCAGCATCGGGCCCTGAACGCACCTCAGACCAGGTTCATTTATTATTTGAATCCTGAACACCTGAGACCTCCTGCCGGGTCGGAGGGAGTCTTAGGAGGATATCTGTCCGTGAACACGGAACCGGTAAAGACACGTGTACTCCATGTGACCCCAGTTACTGAGGACGCGCAACTCCACCAGTCTGTACACCACGTCACTGGGCTCCTGAGGAGGAGGAGGGGAGGAGGAAGAGGAGAATCACAAACATTTTAGAGATAAAGAAAACAGAAACTCCATTTAAGACTGATTTGTTGATTTTAGTACAAGACCTGAGTACTTCTACTTTACTCAAGTACAAGACCTGAGTACTTCTACTTTACTCAAGTACAAGACCTGAGTACTTCTACTTTTACTCAAGTACAAGATCTGAGTACTTCTACTTTACTCAAGTACAAGACCTGAGTACTTCTACTTTTACTCAAGTACAAGATCTGAGTACTTCTACTTTACTCAAGTACAAGACCTGAGTACTTCTACTTTACTCAAGTACAAGATCTGAGTACTTCTACTTTACTCAAGTACAAGACCTGAGTACTTCTACTTTTACTCAAGTACAAGATCTGAGTACTTCTACTTTACTCAAGTACAAGACCTGAGTACTTCTACTTTTACTCAAGTACAAGACCTGAGTACTTCTACTTTACTCAAGTACAAGACCTGAGTACTTCTACTTTACTCAAGTACAAGACCTGAGTACTTCTACTTTACTCAAGTACAAGATCTGAGTACTTCTACTTTACTCAAGTACAAGATCTGAGTACTTCTACTTTACTCAAGTACAAGATCTGAGTACTTCTACTTTACTCAAGTACAAGATCTGAGTACTTCTACTTTACTCAAGTACAAGATCTGAGTACTTCTACTTTACTCAAGTACAAGATCTGAGTACTTCTACTTTACTCAAGTACAAGATCTGAGTACTTCTACTTTACTCAAGTACAAGATCTGAGTACTTCTACTTTACTCAAGTACAAGACCTGAGTACTTCTACTTTACTCAAGTACAAGATCTGAGTACTTCTACTTTACTCAAGTACAAGATCTGAGTACTTCTACTTTACTCAAGTACAAGATCTGAGTACTTCTACTTTACTCAAGTACAAGATCTGAGTACTTCTACTTTACTCTAGTACAAGATCTGAGTACTTCTACTTTACTCTAGTACAAGATCTGAGTACTTCTACTTTACTCAAGAACAAGACCTGAGTACTTCTACTTTTACTCAAGAACAAGACCTGAGTACTTCTACTTTACTCTAGTACAAGATCTGAGTACTTCTACTTTACTCAAGTACAAGATCTGAGTACTTCTACTTTACTCAAGTACAAGATCTGAGTACTTCTACTTTACTCAAGTACAAGATCTGAGTACTTCTACTTTACTCAAGTACAAGATCTGAGTACTTCTAATTTACTCAAGTACAAGATCTGAGTACTTCTACTTTTACTCAAGTACAAGATCTGAGTACTTCTACTTTACTCAAGAACAAGACCTGAGTACTTCTACTTTTACTCAAGAACAAGACCTGAGTACTTCTACTTTACTCAAGTACAAGATCTGAGTACTTCTAATTTACTCAAGTACAAGATCTGAGTACTTCTACTTTACTCAATTACAAGACCTGAGTACTTCTACTTTACTCAAGTACAAGATCTGAGTACTTCTACTTTACTCAAGTACAAGATCTGAGTACTTCTAATTTACTCAAGTACAAGATCTGAGTACTTCTACTTTTACTCAAGTACAAGATCTGAGTACTTCTACTTTACTCAAGAACAAGACCTGAGTACTTCTACTTTTACTCAAGAACAAGACCTGAGTACTTCTACTTTACTCAAGAACAAGACCTGAGTACTTCTACTTTTACTCAAGAACAAGACCTGGGTACTTCTACTTTACTCAAGTACAAGACCTGAGTACTTCTACTTTACTCAAGTACCAGATCTGAGTACTTCTACTTTACTCAAGTACAAGATCTGAGTACTTCTACTTTACTCAAGTACAAGATCTGAGTACTTCTACTTTACTCAAGTACAAGATCTGAGTACTTCTACTTTTACTCAAGATCTGAGTACTTCTACTTTTACTCAAGATCTGAGTACTTCTACTTTACTCAAGTACCAGATCTGAGTACTCCCCCCCCTCTGCTTTTAGAGCAGGAAGTGATGTCATCAGTGTGAACTCACAGGCAGTGTGAAGGTCTGCGTGGGGGCTCCGTTCTGATCGTAGGTGAAGGTCCCGAGCAGGGCCCCCTCCTCAGACTCCTCCCTCAGCCCCTGAAACACAGAGGGAAAGAACTGAAGACCTGAAGCAGATTCTGGCTGGTATTCATGTCTCTCCGTTGGGGGGGGGACTCACATAGACCTGGAAGTCTCGGGGGGCCGAGTCGATGCGTCCGGTGGGGGAGTTGTACCGGGCGAGGTGGTCCAGCGTCACGTGACTCACGGTGACGGGGTGAGACAGGGAGATCAGCAGGGTGCCCTCAACGCCGTGGAACGCCCAACATTTGCCCGGCAACAGCACGGGGAAACCCTGAGGGACACGCAGGGGGGGAGACTTTATTACTGATGAGAGAGGGGGGAGGACTGAAGGGGGAGGGGACTACATAATAAACAATAAGTGGAAGGTGATGGAGGAGGAAGAAGAGGAGCAGGAGGATGAGGAAGAAGAGGAAGAGGAGGAGGAAGAAGAGAAGCAGGAGGATGAGGAGGAAGAGGAACAGGAGGAGGAGGAACAAAAGGAGGAAGAGGAAGAGGAGGAGGAAGAGGAGGAACAGGAGGATGAGGAAGAAGAGGAAGATGAGGAGGAGGAGGTCGAAGAAGAGGAGCAACAGGAGGAGCAGGAGGAGGAGGAAGAAGAGGATCAGAAGGAAGAGGAGGAGGAGGAATAAAAGGAGAAGGATGAGGAAGAAGCAGAGGAGGAACAGGAGGAGCAGGAGGATGAGGAAGAAGAGGAAGATGAGGAAGATGAGGAGGAGGTGGAAGAAGAGGAGCAACAGGAGGAGGAACAGGAAAAGGACGAGCAGGAAGAGGAGGAGGAAGAAGAGAAAGAGGAGGAAGAGGAGAACTTTGTTTTGTTTGATGGTCGGTGGACAGAGAGCCTGTGCCTCAGCTCTGAGAGGAGGACAGAGGTCACAAGTCAAAGGTCACAGGTCAAAGATCAAAGGTCACATGTCATGGACTGAAGGAGAGGAACCTGGATGACGGTGCGCGGGCTCTCTGAGGGATACCAGAGAGGGAATCCAAACAGAGTGACGCAGGCCGAGCGGATACGGTACGTCTCCGAACACCTGGTGCTGATCACACTGGCTCCTACACACACACACACACACACACACACACACACACACACACACACACACACACACACACACACACACACACACACGTTATTTTTGCCTGGGTTGTCAGAGCTCTCAGTTGTTGAACTGAAGCCGATGTTCCTGACCTTGAGTCTCCAGAGCGAAGTCGGCCATCTTGTCGGCGCCGGGGCGTCCGCAGTCTGAGCAGCTGCCTCTGTCCCCGGGGCGCAGCGCGTCCTGATCCTGAGGCACATCCACAGTGCGCACCGGAAACACGTGCAGAATAAGTATTCCTTTTGAAGCTGCTGTTATCGGAATATCATTGATATGCACCAAGGTCACGACCCCCACAGGACTCTGCAGGATGTTAGCGTGCAGTGAGCGGTCCTGACCCTCCACCCACCTGTATGCGGTCGCTGAGCCACTTCTCCAGGGCCTGCTGCAGCTCGGGGGTCAGCTGGTGCTGGAGGGGCGCCTGGCTGGGCTCAGGACAGGGGGCCGGGGGTGGCATCATCTGCAGGGACGACCACTCCTGGGTTAACTACAGGAAACACACACACACAGTCACATGACAGGCAGACGGGTGGGAGGAGCAGCAAGTGTTTCTCCTCCAGCTGCTACCTTCGAGTTCTGCTCCTCTAAAGTCTGGATCCTGAGTCTGAGGCCGTCTGCGGCGGAGAGGCTCTGCGTCTGATGAGCCTCCATCTGCCGGATCAGGTCTGAAGCCTCCTGCTGCAGACGCTGACGGCTCTCTGAGCCCAGGACCTGAAGCTGAGCCTTCAGATCCTGCAGGTCTTTTAGATCCTGCAGGTCTTTCAGGTCCTTCAGGTCCCTCAGGTCCAGCTGCAGACTCTCCTTCATCTAAAGGAAACGATACCACAGTGTTGACTGGATTAGCAGTGAGATGGGAGGTAAAGTGACGGGGAGGATGGGTCTTATAAAACCTCACAGGACCGATGGAAAGAGATGAACACACTCAGCTGATTAAAAACCTCCTTTTTCAGCAATAACTTAAAAAACGTGAGAAAGATCCAGAAAGGAACCAGTGAGAGATGATTGAGAACATATCCAAACTGAATCGACCCCCGGAGGGCGAGTGAACAGATGAGGGTTAATAAAAGCAACAGAAAAGTGAACCAGTATCCTCTGCAGTGCTCCATCTTCACCACTAGAGGGCATTCACACAACCCTGAGGAGACTCCAGGCACACAGTCTGTACAACAACAACAACAACAGCAGGAGAAGAACAGAGAGGTAACAGAGACAGTCCCTCACCTGAGACAGGGTGAGCTCCTGCTTCAGCTGCTGCTCCTCCTGAAACACACACACACACACAGGTTACACTCTGCAGCATGTGCAGCTGATATGCGTCCCTCTGATCTGTGTTTACCAGAAGTCGTTGCATCTTCTCTTCTACAGCTCCAGACACAACAGCTGAGTCCTGGAGGGGGAAACAGGGACTCTTATTAACACTTAAATGAACAGCAACATGAACCCCCCATACCCCCCCAAAACAAAGATGAGGTTCTTCATCTGAAGGTCTTTCACTCACCAGAAGCTGCTCCATCTTCGCGTCGACAGCAGCCGACACCACAGCTGGATCCTGGAGGAGAGACAGGGGCTTTAAATGGTATGATTCAATAACACATATTTTCATGCAAACGTCCCTAAAATAAGTAAACCGTTTGTTTATATTCACCAGAAGGTGTTGCATCTTTGTGTCGACAGCAGCGGACACCACAGCTGGATCCTAACAGGAATACATGTATTCTTAATACTATCAGACACAAAAAGACTGCATGTGTTCTGATCCTTCATCCCCAAACAATGATGAGTTGGTCATTTAATATTCACCAGAAGGCGTTGCATCTTCGCATCTACGGCAGCGGACACAACAGCTGGATCCTAGGAGAGAAAACAGGGCTCTTCATATAGTTTTGAGATTTTTAAAAAGCCCAACATGTTCATGCTAACAACCCTCAGAGGATAATCACTCACCAGAAGACGTTGCATCTTAGCATCCACAGCAGCCGACACAACAGCTGGATCCTGGAGGAGAAACAGCACTCTTAATAATGTTGAGACACAAAAAGAGCCCCCATGTTTATGCAAACAGCCCCCAAATAGGTAGGAATTTAGAATTTGTATTAATCTTTAGGGGACAATCATTCACCAGAAGACGTTGCATCTTCACGTCCACAGCAGCGGAAACCACAGCTGGATCCTGGGAGAGAAAACGGGCTCTTAAAAACGGTATTGAGATTTAAAGACCCCACCATGTTCGTGCAAACAACCTGAAATACGTATGAATTCATAACGTTTTAATCATTAAGAGGATCCGTGTTCACCAGAAGACGTTGCATCTTAGCGTCCACAGCAGCGGAAACCACAGCTGGATCCTGGAGGAGGACACAAGGACTGTTAATATCATGGAGGTCCAAATCTAGACCTCTCATTCTCAACACCAAAACACATGGATATTTTACTCTGCAATATTTCTGCTCCTCCTGTGTTACTGCTTCTTCACTTAGTTTATAATGCTGCTACTTATTTTATACCTTCTGTTTGAAAAGTCAGTCAACTTGTTTCTTTGTCTTTTATCTGCACCCTAAATCTATTAGAGGAGTAACGGGTTTCTGATTCACCAGAAGACGCTGAATCTTTGCTTCTACGGCAGCCGACACGACAGCCGGATCCTGCAGGAGGAGAGAGGACTTTAATATCCATGAATATAGGTCATTCATTTCAATTGTCATAATATGTGTTTTGTTACCAGGAGATGTTGTATCCTCGCCTCCACAGCCGCAGACACCAGGGCTGCATCCTAAAGGAATACAAAACAACCTTTATTTTTTTAAAGATATTTTTGGGGGCTTTCTGCCTGTAATCGGAGAGGACAGTGGAGAGTGACAGGAAAGTGGGAGAGAGGGTCGGGGTGGGATCCGGAAAGGACCACGGGTCGGGAATCGGACCTGGGTCGCCGGCGTACGGTGCAGGTGCCCCAGCCAGTTGCGCCACGGCCGGGGCCACAAAACAACCTTTAAATCAGACTCACAGAGGAGACCCATCTCTTCTAGCCCAGAATCGTTACTGAAGCTTTGATCAAGCTTACAGTCAGTGCATTTAATCATGAAGATCAAACCTTCAAGTGAGCCACACTTTCCTACATGCTACTCACAGAAAGAATCCATTTGAGAAACGTGTGGGGGATTTATTACGAACACTGGCTTCCTGTCTGTGCTGGTTTATGAAACACTGAATGGTTCATTCTGACCTCCGGCTGCCTTATGGAGAAGCAGCGTTCAGGTATTTTGCTCCAAATATCTGGAACACACTCCCAGAAACCTGCAGGTCCTTTTAAATCCAGCCAGAAGACTTTTCTGTTTCCGTTACATCAAAATCCATTCATCTTTTACTGAAAACAGCTGCACCTTATTCCTCTCTCTACTTTAGCTTGATTTACCTTGGAGAGCACTTGCTGGTTTGCAGCTTGATCAACCTCTCAAATGCAGCATTTTAACCCTCAGACACACACACACACACACACACACACACACACACACACACACACACACACACACACACACACACACACACACACAAAGATGAGCCGCCCTACCACCACATGCTGCATGGAGTTGGGTTGATGAAGAGGAGGAGAGGAGATGAAGGGCACTGGTTGACTCGCTTTGGTTGGAGACTTAGTGACGGCCATACGGGAGATGAGGGAGGTCACCAGAGGGAGGAGGAACCACACACCTGGAGGGAACAGGAGTACACACACACTTCAGACCTCAAAACGCCGGAGGAAAGGCCAAACACAGTCCGTTATTCTTCGTCATGCAGAGCTTTAAGAGGCGTCTGGGAAATATCTGAGAGAGGAACCTCTGTTTGTGGTATTTATTTGAGCAGGTGGCACCGGAGAGTCTCCTAGATGTGATTGTAAAATAAGCAACTGAATTAAATGTGTTTGTGACTCACAGAGGAGAAGGAAGAGGAGGAGGAGGAGGAGCAGAGCGAAGGCCTTCTTCATGCGGCCGCTGGCTGAAGCTGCTGCAGAGGGAACGGGAGAGGAAATCATGTGCAGGACTAATCATCCGGAGCCAAATCACATGCAGACTGAGAAACATAAACCTGCTGCCATGTGAGAGCTGTGTGTGAACTCTACAAATCCAGTCAGCAATGCAGGGAAACACACACACACACACACACACACACACACACACACACACACACACACACACACACACACACACACACACACACACACACACACACACACACACACACACACACACACACACACACACAGGTTAAATCATACCTCGGAATGTGAGACGCTTTACTTTAGACGGGAAGGCAGCGAGCATCAATGAGACTGAGTCTAAAGCAAACAGAGGAAACCATAGATGATTATAAAGGCATGCAACACACACACACACACACACACACACACACACACACACACACACACACACACACACACACACACACACACACACACACACACACACACACACACACACACACACACACACACACACACACACACACACTCCAGCTCTCACCCATCAGACCGGAGAAGGCCCCTCTGATCCTGCCCCAGTATCCAGCACTGGGACCCTCACCGCTGGTGTTGGTACTCGGGGGCTTCCTGTGCGGCCCCTCGGAGGACGAGTACCCCGAGCTCTCCACCCCGCTGTGACACCTCTCCTTCAGGTCGGGTGTGGAGGTTAGCCCCGGCCTGCTGGAGCAGCTCAGCCCGGAGTAGAGGCTCCTCTCTGGGGGGACGGAGGGGCACCCAGTGGGGGTCTGACTCCTGGAGGAGGAGGGAGTCAGGGGGGGGCGGGGGGTCACTGTGTTGGAGGAGAGGTAAGGTACCGTCCTCATGGGGGGGTTCGACTCTGTGATCAGGGGGGAGGGGCTCAGGGCTGGAGCGGAGGGACACAGAGAGAAACAGCTGGGAATATAAGGCTTCCTGAATGAATGGAGTTGCATGTCTTTCAAAATAAAAGCCCGACAGAGTTATCGTTCCCTTACAGGAAGCTCAGGATGAGGCACATTATACTGAATCAAATCTGCAGAAAGTAACTGAATCGTTTTGGGAAGCTCGCATTTAGACTTGTTTTCCAAAATAAAATCCCCAGAAATCGACAATTTCGGCTGCTGCCATCAATGCATACTTAATAATAAGCATTGATGTACTGACAGGATGTTATGTCATCATCACTCTTGCACTGACGGGATGTCCAGATATTCTTACCTTCGTACTGGCCTGCAGTGACGGGCGTTTGGGGGCCAACAGAACTCGCATTGCTGTTGGCTCGGGTCGGGGTCCGGGAGGCGGATTTACGGGTCCCCGCCTTCTTCTTAAAAACCCTGACGATAACCAACCGAGATTTCTTATCAGTATATTGTTCCAGATCAGAGCTAATGTCTACATGACGTCAGCACAAACACATTCACGTACTTGACGGGGTTTTCTCGGTAGGAAATGTTCGTCACGCTGCTGGAATCTGATTCCTCGTCCGAGTTGTAGTAGCCGCCGGACACCAGGCGGGAACTCCTACGAGCCATCGCTGAAGAACAGAGAGGAAGACAACGAGACACCAATCCTCATTATTACCAGACATAGCTCCTCAGAGCAGTTTACTCTACAGACTAAAAGAGGCCGTACTCTGCTGTACTGTGATCTATAGGTGCAAGTAAATGGTCTGCAAAGGCTGAAATCCTGGTGTTCCCTACAGAGGGAGTTTCTGTAATGGCAGCTGGTAGTACAGCTAACAGTAACCATGTACGAGTTAAAGCAGCAGCGGCAGTTAAACGCAGTGGTAATGTTTAAAGTATAGTAGTAGTAATAATAGCAGGAAGACAGATGCTCAGTTGGTTAATCTCTACAGTTTGTAATCCTACTAATCTACAACCTGCTGCTCACACACTAACACACACTCATAGAGAACATTTAAAACAAGCATGCAAACAGAAAGAGTTCAGAGAACAAACACAGAGTAGGAATACTGCAGAGACACAAACACAGAGTAGGAATACTGCAGAGACACAAACACAGAGTAGGAATACTGCAGAGACACAAACACAGAGCAGGAATACTGCAGAGAGAAGAACACAGAGTAGGAATACTGCAGAGACACAAACACAGAGTAGGAATACTGCAGAGACACAAACACAGAGCAGGAATACTGCAGAGAGAAGAACACAGAGCAGGAATACTGCAGAGAGAAGAACACAGAGTAGGAATACTGCAGAGACACAAACACAGAGTAGGAATACTGCAGAGACACAAACACAGAGCAGGAATACTGCAGAGACACAAACACAGAGCAGGAATACTGCAGAGACACAAACACAGAGTAGGAATACTGCAGAGACACAAACACAGAGTAGGAATACTGCAGAGACACAAACACAGAGTAGGAATACTGCAGAGACACAAACACAGAGCAGGAATACTGCAGAGAGAAGAACACAGAGCAGGAATACTGCAGAGAGAAGAACACAGAGTAGGAATACTGCAGAGACACAAACACAGAGCAGGAATACTGCAGAGACACAAACACAGAGTAGGAATACTGCAGAGACACAAACACAGAGTAGGAATACTGCAGAGACACAAACACAGAGTAGGAATACTGCAGAGACACAAACACAGAGTAGGAATACTGCAGAGACACAAACACAGAGTAGGAATACTGCAGGGAGAAGAACACAGAGTAGGAATACTGCAGGGAGAAGAACACAGAGTAGGAATACTGCAGGGAGAAGAACACAGAGTAGGAATACTGCAGGGAGAAGAACACAGAGTAGGAATACTGCAGAGAGAAGAACACAGAGTAGGAATACTGCAGGGAGAAGAACACAGAGTAGGAATACTGCAGGGAGAAGACAGAGTAGGAATACTGCAGGGAGACAAACACAGAGTAGGAATACTGCAGGGAGACAAACACAGAGTAGGAATACTGCAGGGAGAAGACAGAGTAGGAATACTGCAGAGAGAAGAACACAGAGTAGGAATACTGCAGGGAGAAGAACACAGAGTAGGAATACTGCAGGGAGAAGACAGAGTAGGAATACTGCAGGGAGACAAACACAGAGTAGGAATACTGCAGGGAGACAAACACAGAGTAGGAATACTGCAGGGAGAAGAACACAGAGTAGGAATACTGCAGAGAGAAGAACACAGAGTAGGAATACTGCAGGGAGAAGAACACAGAGTAGGAATACTGCAGGGAGAAGAACACAGAGTAGGAATACTGCAGAGAGAAGAACACAGAGTAGGAATACTGCAGGGAGACAAACACAGAGTAGGAATACTGCAGGGAGAAGAACACAGAGTAGGAATACTGCAGGGAGAAGAACACAGAGTAGGAATACTGCAGGGAGAAGACAGAGTAGGAATACTGCAGGGAGACAAACACAGAGTAGGAATACTGCAGGGAGACAAACACAGAGTAGGAATACTGCAGGGAGAAGACAGAGTAGGAATACTGCAGAGAGAAGAACACAGAGTAGGAATACTGCAGGGAGAAGAACACAGAGTAGGAATACTGCAGAGAGAACACAGAGTAGGAATACTGCAGGGAGAAGAACACAGAGTAGGAATACTGCAGGGAGAAGAACACAGAGTAGGAATACTGCAGGGAGACAAACACAGAGTTGGAATACTGCAGGGAGACAAACACAGAGTAGGAATACTGCAGGGAGAAGAACACAGAGTAGGAATACTGCAGGGAGAAGAACACAGAGTAGGAATACTGCAGAGACACAAACACAGAGTTGGAATACTGCAGGGAGACAAACACAGAGTAGGAATACTGCAGGGAGAAGAACACAGAGTTGGAATACTGCAGAGAGAACACAGAGTAGGAATACTGCAGGGAGAAGAACACAGAGTAGGAATACTGCAGGGAGAAGAACACAGAGTAGGAATACTGCAGGGAGACAAACACAGAGTTGGAATACTGCAGGGAGACAAACACAGAGTAGGAATACTGCAGGGAGAAGAACACAGAGTAGGAATACTGCAGGGAGAAGAACACAGAGTAGGAATACTGCAGAGACACAAACACAGAGTTGGAATACTGCAGGAGACAGAACACAGAGTAGGAATACTGCAGGGAGAAGAACACAGAGTTGGAATACTGCAGGGAGAAGAACACAGAGTTGGAATACTGCAGGGAGAAGAACACAGAGTAGGAATACTGCAGGGAGAAGAACACAGAGTAGGAATACTGCAGGGAGAAGAACACAGAGTAGGAATACTGCAGGGAGAAGAACACAGAGTAGGAATACTGCAGGGAGAAGAACACAGAGGCATCATACCTCAACGGGGCCACCATGCTGAAAGCAGGGGAAATCTCAAAACGTTTTGAGGAGTTGTGTTCATGTTGTTAACTTTGAGAAATGCAGTTATTATGCAAAATGCATCTTAAGAGGAGCGATGTGATTGGCCGCTGTGTGCAGATGATTAGCATAAACCAGAGCTCACAAGCTTTCATGCTGCCCCCAAAACCTGAGGACCATTACCTCAGCGTGTTCCACAGTGACTTCATTTTAGTGTAGTGCGCACACACACACACACACACACACACACACACACACACACACACACACACACACACACACACACACACACACACACACACACACACACACACACACACACACACACACACACACACACACACACACACGCACACACACACACAATATACTGTAAGCTAAATAAACGAACTTAAGAGGAGCCAAATTCTGCTGATTTGACATGTTGTGGCTTAAGAGCTACAACTGATATCAGGTTGTTTTGTGTCTGCATGTTAAAGAGCATTTCCTTTCCAGTAAAACCTCACAGCACTTTAACTGCATATATGGCCAGTGTTACAGCAGCAGGGCTGTAATGAACATGCATGTTTCTGCAGATTTCCACCCGTTTACGAGACTTTCTCCAGAGATGCTTTTTGTTGCATTACTGTCTGGAGCTTCAGGAGGTCCACATTTCCATTTCCTGCACGCCTGTTACAACAACTACTAACTTATCGTACGATACATGACGTCAATAATATCACACGCATGTTAGTAGACTTCAATCAAACCAACATGTCGATGAACCAGCAATATTTTCCCTCCTTCAGAAGACTTGCACATTAGCAGCATCACTTTGATGTGTGGTATTTACGGTAAATATGACAAACCCGTTCTGACTCTAAGGAGATGGTTAATCCTTAAATAAGGCTTAAATGCGCTCTTTCTTTAATGAAATATTACAGTTTCTTGGTTTTTGAAAGTCTGTACTCGCATTAAAAAGGGGCAATAACTAAAATATCTTATTCAAAATAATAAATACCTTTCTTCTTCCGGACACACGAGTTACCGGGCAGGGTTCGTCTCATGCTCTAGTTTGCAGCTCATCCTCGTTTATTAAATGCACATCACAACATATAAAGAACAATAACATTTTCTTTACATCTTGGATTCTTCTAGCTAAAAAAGAGAAGGCCTTTACAAGTTATATGTCAATCTGACTTGGAAAGACTATCCCTTCCTCCGGTTGTATTTAAGTCCATACTGTCAGAAAGTGCACCAACCTTTAGTAACTTCTTCTTACTGCTGTCTTTACGGCGTATTCTGAATCATACTGCGCCTCCTCTCTATTAAAACACACGTGTCGTCTCAGAAAAATGTACCCGGTTACAGTTTGAGTTTCTGCAGCTTTTAGGTGTCATTAGAAGGAAGCCAGAAGCAGAACATTTCCTATCTGAAGCTACTGCTGAGTGTGAGCAGGAGACAGAAGGGGAAGCTGTGGTCCCAGCATAGAGACAGGAAGTTACACACACACACACACACACACACACACACACACACACACACACACACACACACACACACACACACACACACACACACACACACACACACACACACACACGAAAAGGGCGTATTTCAGCTTAAAGTAATTATCTGATCAGTAAAGACTACGGTGCTCCTGCTCAACTCTGAAGCTGTTTCAACGAAGCGTTCCACATCTGGGTCTGCAGTTTATGAAGCGGGCCATTGGAGACAAATGTTGTCTCGATAATAAAATGAAGGAGGCTTTTGTCCTTGCATAAAGACACTGAACATATTTAAAATGTGTATTGAATATTGTTCTATGTTTCTGTAACTGTAGGAATAGACTCAGTGTACTGTGTTCCCTCACTGCAGGTAAACCAGGGGGTTCTGGTCTGAGGGTGAATATTATTTAAACAGAGGAACCATTAGAACATCTGGATGAATTCATGTTCAAAAAAGTAATCGGATAAAGTACAATTTACGCATGTTCAAAATGCCAGGTCAATAGAACAGACCACTTTAAACCCTTGGATTAGAAAGGCGGCGTTAAAGCGACTGAAGGCTGTTCTGACGCACCGTGTGGTATCAATATATTTGATTGAATAAGAAAGAACTAACTTTAGCGGTGATTTCCCCCACATACAGTATGTTCTTCATGCGTTCCTCTGCAGAATGAAGAGGGTATCTGTATTGTGGTGACAGACCGGTGGTGTGTACATCCCACAGTGTCGACGCTGTAAACAGGTAACAACATCAGGGCATCGCTATGGTTACCAGCACTTTGTTAGAACAAGCGGTGGGGACTCTTACCCCCCCCCCCCACACACACTATCTTCAGAACATTTCTAACAAATGATCTTAATGCAAAGGGGTGGGGACGTCCCCAGCGCTCCCAGTATAAATGGTTGCTACTGACAGTTTACTGTGTTTACTGTAAACATGTCAACACACCGTCATACAGGAAGTGATTATTCTGCAGCTCACAGTCAATCAGACGGGGGTTATTTGGCATGATTAACATCCCTCCTGTCTTTAGAAACAGTGAAAACACCGTGCGTTTATTTTGACTCCTATAACACCACCACGGAGTTTATGGAACATTTGAATCCTTTATCTGATGAGATGATCTGCATGCTAACACCGCCACACAGGTTCAAATAGCTGGAGACAGCTGTGCTGCATCAGATGAAGATGTGCTTTGGTGTGTAATGCTAAATGAACACATTAGGAGTGTAAAAAGCAAATATAAGACTAAGACACACATTCTTTAAAAACTATCATCAAATCACAAAAATAAAAATAAATGTTTACAAGAAATATAAAAATACCACAAATCAGATCCAATACGAGCAGTTAGTGAAATGCATGCGAGTCATTTGTTCCGGGTTAGACTTTTCTTTCAAAATACAAAAGTGATTTCCATTATATCACAGGTGTGGCATCAGGGAGGTTTGCTGCACGTCAATCAGTGTACATGTGCAAGTGTTAATACATCTAAAGTGTGTCCTTATGCATGCAGTCTGTCTGTATGCAGTCTGTCTGTATGCAGTCTGTCTGTATGCAGTCTGTCTGTATGCAGTCTGTCTGTATGCAGTCTGTCTGTATGCAGTCTGTCTGTATGGTTGTATGTATGCAGTCTGTCTGTATGCAGTCTGTCTGTATGCAGTCTGTCTGTATGCAGTCTGTCTGTATTGCATGCAGTCTGTCTGTATGCAGTCTGTCTGTATGTATGTATGCAGTCTGTATGTATGCAGTCTGTATGTATGCAGTCTGTATGTATGCAGTCTGTATGCATGCAGTCTGTATGTATGCAGTCTGTATGCATGCAGTCTGTCTGTATGTATGCAGTCTGTCTGTATGCAGTCTGTCTGTATGCAGTCTGTCTGTATGCAGTCTGTCTGTATGCAGTCTGTCTGTATGAAGTCTGTCTGTATGCATGCAGTCTGTCTGTATGCAGTCTGTCTGTATGTATGTATGCAGTCTGTATGTATGCAGTCTGTATGTATGCAGTCTGTCTGTATGCAGTCTGTCTGTATGCAGTCTGTCTGTATGTATGTATGCAGTCTGTATGTATGCAGTCTGTATGTATGCAGTCTGTCTGTCTGTATGCAGTCTGTCTGTATGCAGTCTGTCTGTATGTATGTATGCAGTCTGTCTGTATGTCTGTATGCAGTCTGTCTGTATGCATGCAGTCTGTATGTATGTATGCAGTCTGTATGTATGTATGCAGTCTGTCTGTATGCAGTCTGTCTGTATGTATGTATGCAGTCTGTCTGTATGTATGTATGCAGTCTGTCTGTATGCAGTCTGTCTGTATGCAGTCTGTCTGTATGTATGCAGTATGTATGTATGCAGTCTGTCTGTATGTATGCAGTCTGTATGCAGTCTGTAGGCAGTCTGTCTGTATGTATGCAGTCTGTATGTATGTATGTATGCAGTCTGTATGCAGTCTGTATGTATGCAGTCTGTCTGTATGTATGCAGTCTGTATGCAGTCTGTAGGCAGTCTGTCTGTATGTATGCAGTCTGTATGTATGTATGTATGCAGTCTGTCTGTATGCAGTCTGTCTGTATGTATGTATGCAGTCTGTCTGTATGCAGTCTGTCTGTATGTATGTATGCAGTCTGTCTGTATGCAGTCTGTCTGTATGCAGTCTGTCTGTATGCAGTCTGTATGTATGCAGTCTGTCTGTATGCAGTCTGTATGTATGCAGTCTGTCTGTATGCAGTCTGTCTGTATGCAGTCTGTCTGTATGCAGTCTGTCTGTATGTATGTATGCAGTCTGTCTGTATGCAGTCTGTCTGTATGTATGTATGCAGTCTGTCTGTCTGTATGCAGTCTGTCTGTATGCAGTCTGTCTGTATGCAGTCTGTATGTATGCAGTCTGTCTGTATGCAGTCTGTATGTATGCAGTCTGTATGTATGCAGTCTGTATGTATGTATGCAGTCTGTCTGTATGCAGTCTGTCTGTAGGCAGTCTGTCTGTATGTATGCAGTCTGTCTGTATGCAGTCTGTCTGTATGTATGCAGTCTGTATGCAGTCTGTATGCAGTCTATGTATGCAGTCTGTCTGTATGTATGCAGTCTGTATGCAGTCTGTAGGCAGTCTGTCTGTATGTATGCAGTCTGTATGTATGCAGTCTGTCTGTATGCAGTCTGTCTGTATGTATGTATGCAGTCTGTCTGTATGCAGTCTGTCTGTATGTATGTATGCAGTCTGTCTGTCTGTATGCAGTCTGTCTGTATGCAGTCTGTCTGTATGCAGTCTGTCTGTATGTCTGTATGTATGCAGTCTGTATGTATGCAGTCTGTATGTATGTATGCAGTCTGTCTGTATGCAGTCTGTCTGTATGCAGTCTGTATGTATGCAGTCTGTATGTATGCAGTCTGTATGTATGCAGTCTGTCTGTCTGCAGTCTGTATGTATGCAGTCTGTATGTATGCAGTCTGTCTGTATGTATGCAGTCTGTATGTATGCAGTCTGTCTGTATGTATGCAGTCTGTAAGTATGCAGTCTGTATGCATGCAGTCTGTAAGTATGTATGCAGTCTGTATGTATGCAGTCTGTCTGTCTGCAGTCTGTATGTATGCAGTCTGTATGTATGCAGTCTGTATGTATGTATGTATGCAGTCTGTCTGTATGTATGCAGTCTGTATGTATGCAGTCTGTCTGTCTGCAGTCTGTATGTATGCAGTCTTTGTATGCAGTCTGTATGTATGCAGTCTGTATGTATGCAGTCTGTATGTATGCAGTCTGTCTGTATGCAGTCTGTCTGTATGCAGTCTGTCTGTCATGCAGTCTGTATGTATGCAGTCTGTTCATGTATGCAGTCTGTATGTATGCAGTCTGTATGTCTGCAGTCTGTATGATGCAGTCTTCTGTATGCATGCAGTCTGTCTGTATGCTATGCAGTCTGTCTGTATGCATGCAGTCTGTCTGTATGATGCAGTCTGTCTGTATGCAGCTGTCTGTATGCATGCAGTCTGTCTGTATGTATGCAGTCTGTCTGTATGCTATGCAGTCTGTCTTGTATGCAGTCTGTATGTATGTATGCAGTCTGTCTGTATGCATGCTGTCTGTATGTATGCATGCTTCTTTCTGTGCAGTTCCTCTTTCTGCCTGTCTGAGTGTGTTTGCATTTTTTATTTTGCATGTTTTGCATATTTGAATGCAGGGAATAAATTCCTTTCTCACACACCATGCCAGCCTAAAATAAATATCAAAGACGGACAGCGGATTAAACTTTGACTCTTCTTATGATTGAGATATTTCAGACCTCAGATCTGAAAGATAGCATTTCATATAAACTGATAGAAACATGAAACCATTTCTAAACAGCAACAGACCGACAGCAGCAAAGGTCACTAATGTGTCGCCGTTTCTGTGGAGAAAACAAACGCTCCCCTTTCACACGATTAGCTTTGCTGTCTCTGGAGAGGCTTTAGCTCCGAGTGGAGAGAAAGAGCAGTTTGTTGGATAAATCCCTCAAATCCTCCGCTCCACTGTAACAGCGTCTCGGAGCAGCTTAGCTCAGCACTTTTCCTCTCAACATCCCCCTCCTCATTAAAGCCGAGGTCACCCTGCACAAAGACACACATCCTTTACCTTCCCTTCTTTGTCTCCTCTTACCTCCCTTCCTCGACTATTCACCCCTCTAAAATCCTGCAGAAATAAGTGTTCCCATTCCACATCAAGCGCTAACATTAGCCTCTTTGTTTCTGGCGGGTCCTGCGTTCCATGTGATCCACATTTAATTCAACAGTTGCACATTCATGCTCCAAATTGTGAAAACACATTTGTATGGGTCGCAAGGCAAGGTGTTTTTGTTGTTCCCCTCTGGGACACTTTGACATCGCAGCACTCTGTGATTCTTTGAGTTGAGATTCCTGCATGTGGACATGTCTGTGAGGTCATGAATATGCAATATGTTTCAGTGGGACAGGAGCAACAGGGGCGGGAAGATGTATTTAATAGTGGAATTAAAGTGAATTCTACTTATCTTGATAATCACAAAAGATCCTTACATGAAATTAACATTTCCCCTGTCCCAAAGTCCCGGCATTGGGGGAACAAAAATCATCAGTAAATACGTCTGACCTAAATCTAATGGCCTTATATTTCAAAATAAAAGGTCCATATTGTCCCATGGAGAGCACCAAGTAAACCCATACTCCAGCCCATCCTCTAGCTGTTCTGAAGCTAAGAGAAGCTCATCCCACTGACTCCAGAAGAGTCAAAATGAAACTCCTCTGAGGCATCTTCAGCGCTCGGCTCACAGGAAGTGAGTTTCACTGTAACCAAACTGAGAGTGAAACCACCTCCTGAACAGGGAGCGGCCTCAGTCATCTCTGTCCTACCTCACTCCTCTAACGGGCTATACACTAAATACATTCTGCAGGGGAATAAACAGGGCTTACTGCAGGGTGATCAGACAGACGCTGGGGGCTCCAAAGCTGTGTAAAACCAAGTAATTAAAGGGGGCCACCCTGCTGATGTTCAGACGTACAGCATATCTGAGTCTCTCCTGGGACATGTCTCCATGCTCTAATGTTCAGAAAGCTCTTCATTTCTCTCACACTGCCTGTGCTGCAGCACCTCTTTTCACCCTCTGTCTGAAACCAGAGCCCAGTCTGCTCTGATTGGGCAGCTGGCTGGCTCTGTTGTGATTGGTTAACAGCTTACAGTTAACAAAGGAGTCCAATTTTAGCCTTTACAGACCATGTACATGCACACAAACCTATAGAACACACTACAGTAAAGGGAACACCCCCTAAATCAGAGTAGGGCCCCTTCAACAATGGCCATCCTCTCAACCATTAAGCCAAACACACAACCACATGAGAGCCCACTGAAGCAGAGTCAGGCTTCAGTACTGCTGAATGTGAAGGTCTGAGGACTGGGATGTAGAGGTGGGGTTGGCTCAGGGCGGGGCACTGTAACTGGTCCAGTATGTGACGACTGACACAGAAGAGCAAGTGACAGAACAAAAGCAATGAGAGGGCTGCACAGAGAGGCATAATGACGGGACGGGCGGGGGGGCACAGGAATGTGTGCGAGAAGCTTCAATCTGAGGGGAAAATGTGGGTTTGAAGCCAGCCCTCTCATGAGTGGAAAAAGCAGTAAGTAAAGTGCGGGTAAAAAAAGCAGAGAGTTATTCCTCAGAACTTTCAGACTGAGGCTCAGAGAAAAGCACTCACACATTCAGAGAGGGTGACTCATCTCAGACTGATGACTGAGCAGGGGGGGCGCTGCTGAGGGCTGCCTTCAGGACAAGTACTCAGCTCTGGTACTGTAGTAAGAGTACAAGTACTCAGCTCTGGTACTGTAGTAAGAGTACAAGTACTCAGCTCTGGTACTGTAGTAAGAGTACAAGTACTCAGATCTTGTACTTGAGTAAAGTAGAAGTACTCAGGTCTTGTACTTGAGTAAAGTAGAAGTACTCAGGTCTTGTACTTGAGTAAAGTAGAAGTACTCAGATCTTGTACTTGAGTAAAGTAGAAGTACTCAGGTCTTGTACTTGAGTAAAGTAGAAGTACTCAGGTCTTGTACTTGAGTAAAGTAGAAGTACTCAGATCTTGTACTTGAGTAAAGTAGAAGTACTCAGGTCTTGTACTTGAGTAAAGTAGAAGTACACAGATCTTGTACCTGAGTAAAGTAGAAGTACTCAGATCTTGTACTTGAGTAAAGTAGAAGTACTCAGGTCTTGTACTTGAGTAAAGTAGAAGTACACAGATCTTGTACTTGAGTAAAGTAGAAGTAGGCCTACTCAGATCTTGTACTTGAGTAAAGTAGAAGTACTCAGATCTTGTACTTGAGTAAAGTAGAAGTACTCAGGTCTTGTACTTGAGTAAAGTAGAAGTAGGCCTACTCAGATCTTGTACTTGAGTAAAGTAGAAGTACTCAGATCTTGGACTTGAGTAAAGTAGAAGTACTCAGATCTTGGACTTGAGTAAAGTAGAAGTACTCAGATCTTGTACCTGAGTAAAGTAGAAGTACTCAGATCTTGTACTTGAGTAAAGTAGAAGTACTCAGGTCTTGTACTTGAGTAAAGTAGAAGTACTCAGATCTTGTACTTGAGTAAAGTAGAAGTACTCAGATCTTGTACTTGAGTAAAGTAGAAGTACTCAGATCTTGTACTTGAGTAAAGTACAAGTACTCAGGTCTTGTACTTGAGTAAAGTAGAAGTACTCAGATCTTGTACTTGAGTAAAGTAGAAGTACTCAGATCTTGTATTTGAGTAAAGTAGAAGTACTCAGGTCTTGTTCTTGAGTAAAGTAGAAGTACCAGAGTGTAGGAATACTCTGTCACAGTGAAAGTATTCTAAATGTTCCTCCAGTGAAAGTAGAAAGTACTCTCCTCTAAATGTACTTAAAGTAGCGACAGTAAAAGTAGTCATTGTCTGATTGGTCCATTTCAGAATAATATCTCTGATATGTTTTATAATGATTGATCATTAAAGTGTTCTCAGAGCTGGTAAAGGTGCAGCTAGTTTGCATGTGTACTGCAGGGTAGCTGCTGGATGTACTGCAGGGTAGCTGCTGGATTTACTGCAGGTGAACTACAGTCTGATTTAAGGGAGATTATATTTACCATCATTAATCAGAATCTGCCTAGCAACTACAGGGATTAGATACATGTAGTGGAGTAAAAGTACACCATTTACCTCTGAATTGTTTAGGAGTAGAAGTACAACATAATACTCAAGTAAAGTACAAGTAAATAATAATAATAATAATAATAATAATAATAATAATAATAATAATAATAATAATAATAATAATAATAATTTATTGTACTTTAAACTACTGGCTAGTTGTGAAATGTGGCTAGTTGTATTAGCTTAGCATAGTACCAACAGTGGCTGTTATCCATCACAGCAGCAGGTGGTTAACTGATAAAGCATCACTCAAAACACATATTAAAATGAACTATTTACACCTGAAAAGTAAAGTTAACAAGTATACACATTAAAGACGAGTAAAACTACTGTGTGAGAAACTTACCTCTGCGTGTTGTGAAGTATTCCTCAGTTTAAGAAATACAAATAAAGAACCAGCAGCAGTCAGCGGGGAGACAGTCAGAATCTGTCCGAAAAAGGTGCTCCTCTTTCGGTTTCAACAGGACCGAGTTCCGCCTATAGAAACATGGTTAAACTCTAAAATAAAGTCCTTTGAAAAGCAACGTTATACTTTGAGGGTGTTTAAACTGATTAAAGTGTGGAGATCTGTGTCATTTCTGCGGTGCAAGTCGGAGGAACAGACGGAGCTCACTGACAGCTCGGTGTCTGATGACAGTTAGAAAGCTAACAACAACACCCAGCAACACTTCCGGTGAGGGTTTTCAAAATAAGAGTCAGCAGCAGAATTCTGAGCCGTGAGCAGAACACATATTTATTAACCTTTCTTTAATTAAAATATTATTGAATATAATTTTTCAGGCCAAAAACTGTTGTTGTTGTTGTGTTAATTATTATTATAAAACACATGTTTATTTTGTATTTTTCTTTATATTTGTATTATCTATATAGGTTTTATCGTTTGCAGAACTTTTGCTTGTATTATTATTATTATTATTATTATTATTATCATTATTATTATTATCATTTTTATTATTATTATCATTATTATTATCATCATTATTATTATTATCATTTTTATTATTGTTATAATTATTTTAAATATTATTATATTTATTATTTTTTATTTTGTGTATTTTTAATATTTGTATTGCCATACATCTAAACTTATGTTCTTATTATATGCAGTAATTTTGCTTTCTCTAAATGTATGTAATGTATGGCAGGAAGTGTTACCCTGCAGAGTCTCCTTTTAATGCTTTTTATTTATTTATTTTTCTCTCTGTAACCCACCATAGCGATGATGTTGTAACTTTGAAACTGTTTCCGGTCTCCTTCTGGTTCATGCCAGAGCACGTGTAAAAAGAACAAAACAAATGGCGCCCTCTAGTCGGGGTCCTCGAAATGCTCTTCCAGCTGCTGCTGTTCAGGCTGCAGGCACACAGTGGAGCCAGCGGTCTGAGAATAACTGCAGCATGTCCTGTACAGACCTGTTATTCACCCTGAATAAAAGGCAAGCAATCAGTTCTTAAGAAGCAAACTAACTCAGAATACCTTAATAATGGAGGTGGTGTGGTGGTGTCGTCTGTGGTCCTGCCTGATGCCCACCTCACTACTTCTCTGATGGCCCCCACAGGATTGCTGACACCTGGATCCATCTTCTTATGCATTCTCCAGCATCTGGCTACCTCTGTTGTAATTGTATTATCTCTTTAATTTAAACACGACATCTATTGCACGTCTGTCCGTCCTGGGGGAGGGAGATAGCCAGTAAGAAGAGTAATGATAAAGCAGTATATATATATAAGTGATATTGCACAACAGATGTGTTATAGTTGTGTGATATGTGGAGTGACTGTTGAACTTCATTAGATCTATGCTTTTACATATGGCTGGATAAAAACACACCTCTGTTGCCTTCAATATATCCACTTTTGAAAACATAAACTGCACTTCAACATAAGATTGAATTTATTTATGGTTCATTTTACATTATATGATATCAACATGCTATACATACACTATATCAGTGTGGTGTCATGTAAGTATGGCTCATGGGACGGATACACAGACAGGACATTAATCACCAATTCATTTATGGATCAGGACATTTTTCACGCAGAAATATCTGAAATGTTTTTTGTAGCTTCTCAAATTTGGAGATTTTCTTGCTCCTTTCCTTTCAAAATAAGACATTTCAAGAATCTGAAATTTGGAGACTTCCTCCACTTTGCTTTTGAACCGAAGAGATTTGAAGACCCTCAAATTGGAAGATTTCTGCTAATTTCTTTTCAAAATAAAATATTTGAAGACCCTCAAAGTTGGAGATGCTCTTTTATTTTCAAAATTACACATTTAAAGACATGTTGATAGAGTCAGGCAGCAACTCAAGGTCAAACCCTTAATCCTGCAGCGCCACACTTGAGGGACCAAACCTCCCCAAACACAACACAATGCTTTTAAGGGAAACCTCAGGGCTCTGGTACTATTAGCAGAGTTACAGACCAAAAT